>NC_092114.1:19269619-19332723 GCF_045679555.1 Salvelinus alpinus | reverse complement strand
GTGAGACGTGAAGAGGGGGAATTAAAACTTTCTCTCTGAGAAAGTTTCCCTGGTTGTTTACTTTTGCTTTTCCTACTTTCACCTAAGTTTATGTCACGTCTCTTGTGAGACGTGAAGAGGGGGAATTAAAACTTTCTCTCTGAGAAAGTTTCCCTGGTTGTTTACTTTTGCTTTTCTTACTTTCACCAAAGTTTATGTCACGTCTCTTGTGAGACGTGAAGAGGGGGAATTAAAACTTTCTCTCTGAGAAAGTTTCCCTGGTTGTTTACTTTTGCTTTTCTTACTTTTACCTAGTTTATGTCACGTCTCTTTGGAGACGTGAAGAGGGGGAATCAAAACTTTATCTTCTGATAAAGTTTACTCTATTTTTTGCCACTTGTAGCTTTTGTCCTAGCGTTTGTCACGTCTCTTGTGAGACGTGAAGAGGGGGATTTGTAATAAATATCATTTATTATAACACAAGCATATTTGCTAATACATTGTTATAACTAACTTCTTTCCAAACAGGGTTTCTCACAAACTCATAGCAGATACGGAGACCCACACACACCCAGAGACAGATGGCTGACACAGGCCTTTTCATAAAGACTGATAAGAAAAGGGGTGCCTGGCACTGAATATCACGAGAAACTGAGACACACACATACCCAAGGACAGAGGGCTGACGTAAACCTTTCATAAACACAGATAAGACAGGAACATCTACGCACACACAAAAACTCCTCTTCAGTCTGAACATTTTACAGAGACACACAGAAATGTCAAAATAGGAACATCTACGCACACACCTAATCTCCTGTTTTAGCTGAACATTTCTGAAGACAAAGAACTCTACTCAGAGCCAATGGGACAGTGATACTGGCCTGAAGGAGACCTCGCCCAACTCATCAGAACCAACCAGAGGACCAGAACTTCCAGACTCAACCTACTTTCTGTACTGTATAAAATGTATATGCACTCTGTTATCTGGGCTTCTTTCGGAGAGTTCCATTTTGAGCTTGATGAAAGGGTCCGTGCACGCTATTTCAGATATCTTTACCTCTGAATAAATTGCATTTAATTAAACCTCATCCACCCTGTCCAGAGTCTCTACTTCGTCTCAGTTCTCCAGTAAACTTGTTTTATCAACAGTGTTCAAGTGCACGCTTCTGAAACAGTGGAGAGTCTAGTTGCAGCCCATGTTTTTGTATTAAAGGGGTAAGTAAGCGTGTGCCATAGAAAGGCACTCCCATAAGTAAAAAAACACAAAGATTGGGCTAGCCCAAACAGTCACTGTGTAATGTGATCTCAGACTAAAGGAACTGATATGTGTAAGCAATAGGCAAGCAACTCCCTCAGAGGGCTACATTGAGACAAAAGCATGTTGTACATTGATTGGGATAGGAGTTTTTACTGGTCAGGTCAGAAAACCCCCTGGTCCTAACCATTCAGATCTGCAAAGGGAAATCGACAAAGATTAACAGTCTGGGTAGTGACAAAGAGGAGAGTTGGAATTGGGCAATAGCAATCACTTGGTCATTATCCGCTTATTGAGTTACATTCGACATGTTATACACATACTCTAAAATCAAGCTTTCAAGGAGAGTGCAAATAACATTCTTTGGATCATCACTTTATCCTTTTAAAGTCTACGGTACAACGGCTAAATTATTATTATTTAACTGTTTTATTTGATTTCTCACACACACACCAGGAACTGCTGCAAACTACAAAATATTTCCCAAACTACCATGAGAAAATTTTTTAGTTCAGCATTCTGATATGGATGGGATTAGAAGCAGTATTGCAAATTCGCAGGCAGTATGTCCGAGTTAAGTCATATCCGGGTGGGAGTGTCATTCACATTCAGCATCATCAGCTTCCTTGAAGACACTACAGAGTATATACGTTTGTCTATTTCCTCTACTATTGTTGATGCTATGTTGTTGCCCACAGACATCGTCAAAGACATCCGCAGTTTGTAGACCCATCCATGATGAAACCGTTAAAAAAGGGAAGCTAAAATTCAAGCCTAAGAGAGTCCATGACTAAAACTATTAAAAAAGGTGCTAAAATGTCTTCGTATTTTTTAAAAAAAATCAGCCATATAGTTATTGGAAATGAACAGGCAGTCAGTCCTTTCTCAGGGTTAGGTTTAAATGATTTGGAATATATATATCTATATCTTTCCTTGCTCCCTTGAGATAATCACTGATCTGTAAATTAATAGACAAGTGAAATGAGAGTTACCACCCTACCAACCTTATTAGATCAGTGACCATCTTAGGAAGAAAGGATGCACTTGTAAAGTACTTGAACAGGGCCTCAATCGCTACCCAACCTACTATACCCCTGGCCGAGGTCTGTTGGGTGTGTGTGGAGGGATGCGAGCGGTTTCCAGGCGGTGGTTGCCTGGCGTGTCCTGCTTGGTGGCTTTGTGTAAGGCAACTGGAGCTGAGGCCAGGGCACCCACTGCAAGATGGGAGGAGTTAGTCACTGAAGTGTTGGCCACCAGCTCAATCTTCCCCTCCAGCTTGACCAGGCGCGTCAGGATGTCGTCCAACAACACCGCTATGGTCCTCTTTAGATCAGCTGTGTGTGTGTGTGTGTGTGTGTGTGTGTGTGTGCGTACGTGCGTACGTGAGAGAGAAAAAAAATATTAAACAATGTTAGGTTCAAGTAAAATGTTGTAAGTAGTTTTGTTTAAGTAGTAGATGAGTGTTTCCTCATTTCCAGCGCCACAACAAAATACTAAATGGTGGCTTCTGGACTTTTCTCTAGCTCTAAAGCAACCCTTACCGTAACCAGCCATGGAGGTGCCCTCCGGTCCTCCCGGTGCGTTCTGGTTCTCCTCGGTGAGCACCTTGACATAGCGCCGGCTCAGCTCCAGGATCTGTTGATGCAGCTCGCCACTGCTCTGGTGGTGTGGCTGCTGCCCGGTGTAGAGCAGAAACATGAACCCCCACGCCAGCCCCATGATGATCAGCAGCACGCTCAGCTTCTGGGACATGTTCCTCCCCAGCATGGTACTGGGGCTGGATGTGGGGCTGGGCCAGGGGAGAGGGGTAGGGGTCTGGGGGATAGAGGGTGGGACTGGAAGAACAGGGTTGGGAGAGGGGCTTGGGGCTGGTACTGGGTCTGGAGATGGCTGGTGTTAGGAAAGAAAGGAGAGGGATCTGGAGGCAAAGGGTTAAGCGTTTGGGGCTAGTAGTGTGTGGAGCTCGGGCTAGTCAAAATAATGACACAGGGCTAAGGGGTTAGGACTGGGGGATATAGGGCTGGGTTTGGAGGAGTAGAACACTATACAAACCTAGCAGCCAACCATGGGGCCCAAACCTGCCAGTCAACCATGGGGCCCAAACACATACATAGCTGCCTGAGTCATTCAGAGAGGGAGGATCTGAAAGAGAGAGACAGAAACAGGTGAGTCATCCGTGTCATGTTTTAATCTGTGGAGAATCTGTGACACCAAGACACACTCAATCAGAAATCTGGGCCGGGTTCAGAAGGGCACATCAATGTTGTGGAACGTACTTCAGAAAGAAGGCACTGTGTAGAACAGACGTCTTTGACAGGGAGGTAGCCTAGTGGTTAAGAGCGTTGGGCCAGTAACCAAAAGGTAGCTGTTTGAATCCCCGAGCCGACTGGGTGAAAAATCTGTCCAGAAAGGCACTTAACCCTAATTGCCCCTGTAAGTCTCTCTGGATAAGAGCGTCTACTAAATGACTAAAATGTAAGTAATCATGATTATGGAAGAAACAACTCTGTTAATGGCATTTTTATCTGTATTGCACCACTCATGAGGCTGTTTAGAAATAAATGAATGTAGTAGAACTTAACTGATGCTCTGTTGTGCTGACTTGGAATTCATGACAGCCGCTCTATACATTATATTTAGCCTAAATTCTAAATGTTTCTCCCTATTGCATAAACCCCTGGCCTAGATCTATGGATTATGAACATACAAGTATTAGACACCATTTTAAAAGATAAACTTCTCATTAATCCAACCACAGTGTCCGATTTCAAAAAGGCTTTTCGGCGAAAGCACAACATATCATTATGTTAGGTCAGCAACTAGTCACAGAAAGCATACAGACATATTCCAACCAAAGAGAGGAGTCACAAAAAGCAGAAATAGAGATAAAATTAATCACTAACCTTTGATATTCTTCATCAGATGACACTCCCGGGACAACATGTTACACAATACATGTATGTTTTGTTTGATCAAGTTCATATTTATATCCAAAAACCTCCGTTTACATTTGGCTTTGCCTCCAAAACATCCCGTGAATTTGCACAGAGCCACATCAATTTACAGAAATACTCATAATAAAATTTGATAAAAGATACAAGTGTTATTCACAGTTTTTTGATGCTAGTGGTTCTATTAATTTGGGATCTATCGCATCCCACAACTGTCCCAGACTATGTTTGGAATATTTATTTCTCGCACAGAATAGGCTGACCTTTGTACTATGGGGGATAGTAGATTGACATAGGCTAGTGTTCTTGCTGTTCTTCAATATGCACCTCGGAATTGGATAAGGACCCGCGCGGCTGCGTCCCCAATGTGTACGTCTTCACTTATAGCCTGTGAGAAAGACCCGATCACGTGATGGAGAGCGCAGCACTCAAGAAGAAGTGCAAAACGGCCACTGGCCGCAAAAGGCATGGATTTGTTATAGTGCATTAAGGCCACACGAAGGGGATGCCGCCGTGAAATTCTAGGCATTATCATGTGCTTGTCAAATTGTGAATGAGTGACTGTGCAAAAAACAAAGCAGAGTTCATGTCTTTCAAGCAACTTTTTTCAAATCATCGCATTATGTAGCCTTCCAATGTATTAAACATCTAAACATATAGCCCAACATTTGTAGAATAACTAAAGTTACATTACTCTAAATTAAACATATAGGAATACTTATTTCTTTGTTAACCTCTCAAAACAGAATAGCCGCATGTGCGCACTCCATTAAATCGTTTGGAGAAAAGATCCTTTCTATTTTATATTCTTCATACTATAATAGAAAATAATGCCACTGAATTCTCAGCAAGTCTTGTCTGCTAAATTAACTAGTGTAGCCCACGGCCATATGGCATAGCCAGACCTGGGCCTAACATAAGGATAACTCAGAGTATGCTATTCTGTTCTTCTGAAATAGACAACATTTTCTTCATATCATGCTTCTTTAGATCTGTCTAAAATAAATGATGTATTTATTGTGAAGGTGTAGGCTATATTACATGGATTTATTAGACTTTTTAAAATGTAGATGTGAGGAAACCAGGAGATGCTAAATGTGTTTATGTTAATTAACGGTCAATTACCATGAGACCGACAGTTATTTGCTTGACAATCACCGACTGACAAAATTTTGTGACCCGCCACAGCCCTAGTCATGTGTCCCCCGAAACGTGACCCGTCAAACCGCGCTTCTTAACACCCGTTCACTTAACCCGGACGCCAGGCGCACCAATGTGTCGGAGGAAACCCAGTTCAACTGACGACAGAGGTCAGCCTGCAGGCGCCTGGTCTGCCACAAGGAGTCGCTAGAGCGTGATGAGCCAAGTAAAGCCCCCCTGGCCAAACCCTCCCCAAACCTGGACAACACTGTGCCAAATGTGTGCCGCCCTATAGCACTCCCAGTCATGGTATGTAATGACACAGCCTGGGATCGAATCCCAGTCTGTAGTGATGCCGCAACACTGCCATGCAGTGCCTTCGACCGCTGCGCCACTCGGGAAGCCCAGTAGGCCTATTTTCTAATACAGACAGTGATATATATAGGTTACTTTTATTTTCTAAATCAAGACTGAATAATACATGCAGGTAAAACTGAAATAAAATAATCATATTTCACTTTTCACAGCAGTTCTGTCAATGCTTTAATTATTTCTCTGCTGTCTCATGAGTGTGGGAGTGGCACATCCTATTGAGGGAGTAGATAAGGGACGAGGGACACTGAACGGAGGGGAATAAATTATGAAAAGAACAACAAGAGAAGATCAGGTTCAGTGTACTGTCGCACACACATGCCCTTCCTGTGACCTCTATGGTTCCGGCCACACTGATACTGACAGTAGAGCAGGCAAAACAACTTGGGGGGGGGGGGGGGTGATGACAAGCTACTGATAAGCTCTTTCAGAGGCCTCACAGTGGCCATAGGAACAGGAACGGCCTAACTAGCAGATTGTAACGGGCGAATGTGATGCTCCTTTAGCCATTAAAGGATATGCACTGTTTGGCTTAGCACAAAGAATTTAACCAAACTTGGCGAAATTATCTTTGTTCTTGATTCGCCCAATCATGTTGTTGTTATCTTCTGTCAATGTCCAGTGATTTGAATTTTAAAAAATGCTCCATTACTAAAATAAATAAACGTTTTGCCTCATGAAGTAATCCAAAAATGTGTCGCCAACATCTTGTCTATTTGGAATCTTCCTCTCATTGATCAAGACAGGTGAGTGTATCATGACATGCGACACTTTGGGGTGATCCACCGGTCTAAATCAATAAGAGAAGATTTGAAATAGCGGTGGTATAAACAGTTGGATTACTTCATGGAGCAAAACATTTATTTTAATAACAGAGCATTTTTTAAATTCACACGAACCACATGCAACTGGACACGGACATTTTAGAAGATACACGTTTGGCCGAATCGAGAACGAAGATCGTATCGGCAAGTCAAGGATGGACGAAAATTCTCTGTGCTAAGCCAAACAGTACCTATCCAAAGGAGCATCTCATCAGCCCGTTACAATCTGCTAGCTAGGAACGGCTTAGCCTCTGATCATGACTCTTAGTTCCATTACACATAAGAGTCACCGGACAAAGGTATCTTCCGTAGGGGCGAGTTTTGATAAGCGCCGCGGCGCTCTGTCTGAACATGAATACGCATCGCTTGCGAAACGGATTTGGAAACATAAGGACCATACCTTTCATATCTGCAATATATAATTTTCATAAAATAAAAGGTTGATACATACCTTTATATGGTTAGGCTTCCCACACTGCCATATTTCCATGTTACTGCGCTTGTTTACGGAAAACAGACGGATGACAGATTGATATACCTGTGCTAATTAGAAATTTGCGCCTCCGAACATCTGTGTGTAAACGGAAGACAGACGCCAGAAACATGTTGTCACTGAAAATTACCGTTGGCAGCAACTGTTTTAAAACAGTTTGTATTTTGCATTTGTGAAATTATTTTAATGTGATATGAAAGTACAGGGATTCATGTTTCTAGAACCGCACAGCAATTGAGAATCCTCAATTACCTGAATGACAAATACACCGACCCTGAAACAGTAGAGCTGCTCACCATGGCTATCTTTCTAGACCCAAGGTTCAAGACCACCTACATGACCACTGAGAAGCTGGTGAAGGCGAGAGCTGCCTCCGAGACAGAAGACCTCCTGGTAGGGAACACAGCCATGGGAGACTTCTCTCTTGAAGAGGACAAGAGTGAGAAAGAAGCTGCCACTGTTCCACAATCAGTAAATAAGTCCAAGAAGAGCCTTGGGGCCTTTTTTAAGAAAACCAGTAGTGCACCTGCCTTAAGAACACAGAGACAGGTCATTGAGCAAGAGCTGGACAGCTACACTCTGATGATGGCAGTGAGGCTGATCCATTGGAGTGGTGGCGAGTCCACACATCCAACTTCCCACAAGTGAGTTGTCAGACAGAAATAACTATGCATCCCTGCCACAAGTTGGCCCTCAGAGAGCATTTAGCACTGGGGGCAATGTGTTCACATGCCACAGGGCAACTTTGAAGCCAGAAACTGTCAATAGGCTGGTGTTCCTGACACGGCACTGAATTGCAGTGAATTGTTACATGGTGAACTGAGAAACATACAGACTGTCTGGTTAGTTATGCTTGAAGAAGTTAGTTTGAAAAGGTTTACAACTTGAATTCATAATGATCAGTGTTATGCTGAAAAAAGACTGCACTTCTTATATTTGGCCTGAAAAAGTGAAAAAAGTTTTCATTTTCTTTGCATCCTGAGTATTTTAAATATTTTTGTATTTCATTTTACTCCATGTACCTTTGTTTATGTTTCATGTTTGCACAGTTTTACCACAGAAGTAAAAAAAAATGTGCAATGCCCACTTTCTGTTTCTATCAGGTTAAAAGCAATATTTTGTCATTCATTAAAATTTGAAGGGCTCATAAAATGTTTTTTTATTTTTATTGTACGGTATAGCGAGATATGTCATTATCGTCCGGAAATATCGTGATATGAATTTTTGTTAATATTGTCCACAACTAAAACAAACCCATAGGCTATCCTACATTGTTCTTTACAAAAGCACAATATCAACTCCGGACAGCAAGTCTGTTCCACTTATGTTAGTGTTCATACAAAAAGAGGGCATGTGCGGGTAAAGGATGCGATAAGATATGCTGTCCACTTCACCTAACCACATATGCTGCTGCTAGTCACAATTACCTCGTTCGTACTCCTGCATATCGACTCAATGCTTGTACTCCCTATATATAGCCATGTTATTTTTATTCGTTATTTACCGTGTCACTATTTATATTTTTAGTTCATCTTTAACTCACCACAGTAAATGTGTTTTTACTTTTGATATTCGGAGTTCGCTCGTCAATTCGCTCAATTTTACATTAATATTTCCTGATATTTCAACAGCTCACTGTCTATGAGTTACAAATGAACAAACAAGTGTATTGGGTTCCTCGACCTCTTATCAAAGGTACAGCTTTTTTATTTTATTTTTTTATTTATAATTCCTCACCTGTGATTTAAATGTAAAAAATATTTCCCCTAGTACAGCTGTGGTTATTAATTAATGTACAGATCTAATTTTCAATAGCTGCCAATCCAAATGACATATACATCTAAAATAACTTACTTGGTCACTGACTTCCCTCCTCCATAGTACACCCATTAGAATTGCCCTTTTTCATTTCACAGATTTTACATTATTTCCTGTAATAGGTCTAATTTGCAATAGTTCACTGTCGATATGAGCAACAAATCTACAGACAAGTGCGGTGGGTTCCTTGACCTCTCTTAAAAAGGTAAAAACATAGTTGGTTTAAAACTTCTTATGGCTGCATCCCACTACCGGGATCGATATGACAGCAGCCAGTGAAAGTGCAGGGCGCCAAATTCAAACAACAGAAATCTCATAATTAAAATTCCCCAAACATACATGTGTCTTATATCATTTTAACGGTAATCTTGTTGTTAATCCCACCAAAGTGTCCGATTTCAAATATGCTTTTCAGCGAAAGCACTACAAACGATTATGTTAGGTCACCACCAAACCACAATAAGCACAGCCATTTTTCCAGCGAAAGATAGCTTTCACAAAAAGCAGAAATAGAGATCAAATTAATCACTAACCTTTGATTATCTTCATCAGATGACACTCATAGGACTTCATGTTACACAATACATGCACGTTTTGTTTGATAAAGTTCATATTTATAACAAAAAATCTGAGTTTACATTGGCGCGTTACATTCACTAGTTCCAAAAACATCACGTGATTTTGCATAGCCACATCGTTTCAACAGAAATACTAATCATAAATGTAGATGATAATACAAGTTATACACATGGAATTATAGATATACCTCTCCTTAATGCAACCGCTGTGTCCGATTTCAAAAAAACTTTACGGAAAAAGCAAATCATGCAATAATCTGAGACGGAGCTCAGAACAACAGCCAAATTAGCCGCCATGTTGGGATCAACAGAAACCAGAAAATACGTGATAAATGTTTCCTTACCTTTGATGAACTTCATCAGAATGCAGTCCTAGGAATCCCAGGTCCACAATAAATGCTTGATTTGTTCGATAATGTCCGTTATTTATGTCCAATTAGCTACTTTGGTTAGCGCTTTGAATAACGTTCCAACCGGAGAATTAGATTGACTTCAGAAGAGCGGTGGAACAGAGGTCCTCCCCATGTGAAGGCGCATGTTCAATGCGTGGTCACCTCATGGCAGTGATTACTAATTCCTGTCTCCTTCGGCCCCCCTTCACATTAGAGTCATCAGACAAAGTTCTATTGACTGTTGACATCTAGTGGAAGCCGTAGGAAGTGAAAACTCATCAATATCTCACTGTAATTTCAATGAGAGCTTGGTTGAAAATCTGCCACCTCAGAAGCAATTCAAACAGGAAGTGGAACTTCTCAGGTTTTTGCCTGCCATATGAGTTCTGTTATACTCACAGACATAATTCAAACAGTTTTAGAAACTTCAGAGTGTTTTCTATCCAATACGAATAATAATATGCATATATTAGCAACTAGGATTGAGGAGCAGGCAGTTTACTATGGGCACCTCTGTGCACCTTTCATCCAAGCTACTCAATACTGCCCCTGCAGCCATAAGAAGTTAAGATCTCTAGATAATTTAATTGAGACAAAAATGTAGTTTCTGTAAACAGCAGGTTTGGCTGATTGCACTTTTAAGACGGTCCCTTAGCCACCAGTGTGTAATATTCAACCATTGAAACTAGCATATTCACTTTGAAAATGAAGTAAAACAACATTTTGGCTGTACCTTGCTCTCTACCGTCATCTGATTCTAGATTTATCACCCTAATCATCCTTGGACCTTCCGTCAAAGAGGTATCGATGAGCAAACTCTAAATATCAAACCAATATCCAAACTGAAAACAAATTTACTGTGGTCTTTAACCCTGCATTGTTGTAAAAGGAACAGTAAGTAAGCATTTCACTGTTTGTCTACAAAGCATGTGACAAATACAATTTGATCTGTCTGTCAAGCATTGTTATCAGAGCTGCCAACTCTCACTCATTGGCCGTGAGACACGCATTTGACCCTCTTCTCATGCATTGAAAAGTACTGCTTTTATTTTTCTAATGTGTCCATTTGTATAGTGTGTTAACATTTCAACTGTGCTCCAAATAATTTTTGAAATCGGAGCATCTGCGAATGCAATTTAACACCACGAGTGGAACCTCTATCATTGTCCTGTCTTGCCATAGCACTATGAACCGTGGAACATGAAGCATATGATTGGTCTAGTTATGTAAGGGATCAATGGGATTGGATGTGCGTTTTAAAGAAACACCCCTCAAGATTAGAGTGGAGCTAAATGGAGAGAGAACGTTCTCCGCTGAGTTGATAAAACTGTAAAAAGAACAGCACGGTAGAGCTGTTTTATGTACAATGTTGTCAACTAAATTAGGTTTCTGTTACTCCCATCCCTTTTGCAGAATGCTGTCTTTTGATAGCATGTACTAAAGTCCACAATTGCATTAGTCCCCTCGTTTGGTGATTGCCATTTAGACTGTGACAATGAAAAAGCAGCAGACAGACCTACAGTCTGTTTTAGCAGGGAAGTTTGGTAGGGTGACCTGATTTGGAACTATGAAAATCAAACACATTGTGAACCCAAAAGTGTAAGTTTGATTCTAGAGGGGGGACAATAACTAGAAACATTTTTTGATTAGGGCATAGGGGCAGATTTGTCATTTTCAAGCGCTTTTATTAACAATTTACTTTATTTAGTCTGATCAGTGGAACAATTCTCATTCTTAACAGTGGGCTACAATAACATGGGCAATTAGTGTGCTTGTCAGCAATAACACTGTTATTACCTACACTTACAGTATTTTATTATTCCACTTCCTCCCAATTTAGCCAGTGTAATCACATCACTGAAATCTGATATGCCAACTTGTCTTTGAAAATGAATTATATGAGGCTATGTATTTTTGCAGCCATTCACAGGCAGTTTTGAATAAGTCCTACAAATAAGCATTGGATATTAAATGCCACAGGCCTCAAATATAATTAGACATTTTAATAGTGTGCACATGCTAGGTAGAGATGGTAGGTGGACTCAACTCATAAACACATCATACTTGGTCTATGTAGAGTCAGATGATGGCAAGGATCTTCAACTAGTAGGCATAAACCACCTGAATATTGATATTCATTTGATTTTTCTTTAAGGATGGGTGATTTTGACAAATTAATTGTGATAACAAGAACATTTTCAAACATCCAGCACTAGAAACAAATATCAGAGTTGGCCAACCCCCCTGGAGAGCAAGCAGGATTTTCTTCCAGACCTATTTTAAAGAGAGAGTTCACAAAATATGTGTCCTTACCTTGAAGGCAGTTTATGGACAAGGAGACTGCAATCTATTAGTTGGTTTCCCACTGCCATCATCCATTAATATTAGTATTTCCCAGAGGTGTGGACTCGAGTCACATGACTTGGACTCGAGTCACAAATTTGATGACTGACTTGATATAAAATAACTTGACTTGGCGCCTCAAGACTCAACTTTGAGCCCAAAGACATAGCTACCTAACTTGCATGTTAACTAATAACTCATACTTTATAACCGTTTGACAAAGGCATACATTTCAGCTTGATATTAGTAGAGATAGCTATATTGTTAGCTTAACCGTTAGACAGGCAGTTTTCTTGATATCTAGCTAAAGATAACTAGCTTCCAGTGCTCAGACTGAGTTCGTTAGCTGCTAGCCTAGCTTGTTGATAGCGTGCATGAAGTAAATATGGCTCGCGCTAGCTAGTCTTGACATAGTTAATCGAACAGGATAGCTGCCCCAGTGTCAAATCAGACATCCACAAAGTTGTCTCACACCTCAAACAGTATTTAATTGCCTTTTATCAAACCCTTATAAAACAAATGAATATTATATTACCTGGATTTGTTCGTTTGAGTCACTGTGCTGTTCAAAACGTCAGTCTGCAATCCCATTCCAAAACCGAGAACAGATGAGTGCACAGAGCAGATACCGAAATGCCACTATCAAGATTATGCGTCTGCTAGCACGGGTTCTAACAATTCAATAATCTTCACAAGCAATGTAACTGAAACAAATAGCCAGTTCGGAAGTAAAACTTGCATTGTATAATTGTTTGCATGTCTAGGATTTCTTTTTTATTCGTTCGCGAGTTCAGCCGGTTTCTCCTCGTGTTGTGTTCTGCGTCATCACGATTCACTGTTTGCCGTAGGGATTTGTGGGAAATGTATTGCTCATAAACATGCATGCAAGTGTGTGGTCAATGAGTCCAGTGTGCTCATTCATCCTTATCATCACAGCGCTAAATTGAGAAGAAAAAAAAACATTAAACAAGTTCAAATTCAAAACAGTGTAAGCGTTTTGGAAAGGAATTATTAGATGGCTTATTTGACCGACTGGTAGATAAGGTACCTGCGCCTACAATCCTAAATCAATGGCGGGAGAAAGGAAATAGGGGGAAGGTGCAGAGACCGTTGGTAGAGACCGTTCCCATTGCTTAGCAACGTGGACGCCATGTGCTGAACCGTATGTGAGCACAGGACTTCAATCGAGGAGCAGAGGGATTTTACAACAAAATTTAGCTAAAACAGTATCTAAAAACTTGAGTGATGGAGATGATGTCTTGACAAGACTCCATCGAAGGCAGTGGAGGACTATCTGGAGTACAGAATGTTTTGACAAATACAATTTATTCTAGGATTATATTCATCCTGGATTACTGCTGGAATTTCCCTCTGAGTCACCTCACTGACTTTGTAGCCTATTTGCTTTGTTATGTTGCCTTCAGTTCAGACAACTTAGACAACTTACATCCCTTGTATGTAAAATTTCACCAAGTCCATTTTGTTGGGAGTCAGTGTATTTTACAGCCTTCCTCCCTCCATTCCTTGTTTCCTTCCCTTTATCAGCAGATCAATCTAATTGGACTACATAGGTGAATAATTATGAAGTTGAGATCATGAGCTTTGGAGAGTGAATCACAGGAGGTTGGTGTCACCTTAATTGGGGAGAACGGGCTCATGGTAATGACTGGAGCTGAATCAGTGGAATAGAATACTGATGCCAAAGTACTATCCTATAAGGTGGACTATTAGACATTCACACCAGAGGAGGCTGCTGAGGGAAGAACGGCTCATAAATGGCCATTCGCATGAGCCACTCTCCCCTCAGCAGCCTCCTGTGGTGTGAATGTCTAATAGTCTACCATATTTTTACTTTTACCTTTATTTAACTAGGCAAGTCAGTTAAGAACAAATTCTTATTTTCAATGACGGCCTAGGAACAGTGGGTTAATAACTGCCTTGTTCAGGGGCAGAACGACAGATTTTTATCTTGTCAGCTCGGGTATTCAATCTTGCAACCTTTCGGTTACCAGTCCAACGCTCTAACCACTAGGCTACCTATTGGATATATTGGATACTCCTTTTGTATCAGTATTTTATTTGAGGAGGAAAGGCATACTTTGCAGAATCGGGGTACTCAATGATCAGAACTAGTAATTATACCCCAGTGCTGTGGCAGCTGTTGTTGTGTTTTAGGATTGTGGGTGAAGATGATGGCGGCAGACTATATTCTCCCCCAGAGGAACAGAGGAACAGTGTTTCCCCAGCGACTACACAGCAGGCTGTATGTGAGCTTCAGAAAGCCAGGGAGAATAGACTGTAAACTCATCGGCCCAGAGACACCTTGCTTCTGCACACACAGGTACACTTTAACAACATCATCCATCTCTAATACAACACTGTGATTAGTTCATTAAGAATTGTGCAGCCTCGGAAATGTAATAGCGCTATGGTCTCTACAAAGAGGTCTGAATCTTTATGGCTGAGGAGGAAGTATGGTTGCTCAGGAATTGCATGGTCAGTGGTTCAAGCATCACTCCAGCTATCCCTCTTAATCGCTGCACTTGGGTTGAACCCCTCCAGGTACAAACCGCATCAGACATACTTTGAGGAGGTTCCTTTTGGAAAGACCGATAGCGCTACCATGCTGGGTTTGAGGGTGACAGTGCTCCGCCTACCAGTACGCTCACCTGAACAGGTCGCAGCATGTACGCTGCAGCTGCAAGTTGCACAGTGAGACCACAGAACAAATGTGTGGGAAATGCGAGTCTCTGTTGTCCCTCGCTGAGGCACTGAGGCATTGTTATAATACTCCTTCTATTCACCCAGCCTTCCAATTTGCTGTGTTAAAAGTAGTTGCTGAGTGTTGTATAGGATCAGGGTGAGGCTACATAGACCTACCTCTCATCTCTTTGTCCTCTCCTCTCCTGTCCTCAGGCACTTCCTGCTCTGGGTTCCGGAGCCCCTACACCTGTGGGTGTGGCCATCTTAGCTCCGCCCACCAGACACTGGTGAAGACTAGGGTGGAACGGGAGGCCCGGGTCGGCAATGAGTTTGTATACGCAGCCATGGGGGTATAATGGGGTTCAGCTCCCTGGCTGACAGGTACACTGGATGACAGCGGGGCAGGTGAGACCTCCAGGCAGCATCACAGACTCACTGACAAGAGACAGGCACACGATGAATTACAGCATAGACATCTCAGTCTATCTAGGAGTCTAATCTCAGCCTTAGATACAGTATATGAGATGTCTAATTGTTACTCTTGACTAACTATGTGTGTGTGTGCGTCTGTGTGCGTGTGTGTCTGTGTGCGTGTGTGTCTGTATGCGTGTGTGCCCCATTTCTTTCTGTCCTGTTGTCTCAACATCCCGGAGCCTTCCAGGAGCATGTGTATGAGAAAGCCTGTGGACCTACAGTACAGGTCAGAACCCAACCTAGCTATAGGAGACTTTGGGGGACATCATTACGACTGTTTCCTTTGAAATGTCGAGCCTCAGAAGCACAGACTTCTTATGTACGAGATCTGGAAGGATGGCCAAGCCAGACTCTGAAATCTATAGATCAGTGTTTCCCAACCCTCTCCTCGGGCATCCCCCAGACATTTCAAATTTTTGTTTTACGCCTAAACTGGCACACCTCATTCAATTAGTCAAAGGCTTGATGATTAGTTGACTAATTGAATCAGGTATGCCAGTTTAGGGGTAAAACATTTTTTTTTATGTCCGAGGGGACCCGAGGAGAGGGTTGGGAAACCCTGTTATAGATCATATATACCCAAAAGAGATCTTAAACAGAGATTAAATTAGTCTCATTATAGATGTATTCCGTTCATTTAATGGTGCATGTTTCCCTCTGATGTGTAGCTGAGAGCTCTGTGACCAGGGCTCTCTCTGACGTGAGGACCAGAGAGGAGGAACACATGGCCTACTTCGAGAGACGCTACCAGGAGAGGGAGAGGAGTGCAATTCTCTAATGAAACACTGGAGTGCAGCAGAGAACTGTAGAACGCAGCTGTAAAGATGGAAAAGAAGTGTAGACCAGAGTAGAGATAAAAGGAAGCAGAGAGAATGAGAGAATGCCAAGAGTGTGCAAAGCTGTCATCAAAGCAAAAGAGTGGCTATTTTGAAGAATCTCAAATATGAAATATATTTTGATTTGTTTAACACTTTTTTGGTTACTACATGATTCCATATGTGTTATCTCATAGTTTTGATGTCTTCACTATTATTCTACAATGTAAAAAAAATAGTAAAAATAAAGAAAAACCCTTGAATGAGTAGGTGTGTCCACATTTTTGACTGGTACTGTATGTAGTTGAATTTAGAGTGAGCAGTGCAAAACAGCAAATAACGGAACAATTAATTGACAATCTATTAACTACAGATGCCACTTTTTGTTGTACAACAGATATCTTGTGATGTTGAATTACTCAGGTCTTGTTACCCAGACAAATAGTATATACTACTTATTTTTAAACGTGGCACTCAAATAAGCACATGACATGTAAATGAATGACTGAAAAATTGAATGTGATACTCATCCGGTTTCTGTATCCAGTGGCGATTTTATCAAGCAAATCTTGGTGGGGCAAACTAAAACATTTTTTTTAGATGCATGTCAGCAAAGCCACTACACAACACTAAACAGTACATTCATTTCACTATAACGGTGACAAACGGTGCCCACAAACTGTTAAGGCCTACATAAAGCTGTCCCAACAGCAGAATCCCAACAGCAGTCCCAACACCTTACCACTGCTACATCTGGCTATCAGTGGAGCCTTGTCTGGCAGCAAAACAGTTAATTCAGCCTAATTTTCTGCCTTTAAAAAAAAACACAGCTGATATGTCTAAATTCTTTAAACAAATGTGGTTTCTACTGACAATTGAGATGTACAAACTATGGCATAAGGGAACAAGCGGACAAGAGGCAATCCGTAATTTAGATTAAGCCTTTAATGAGCGAGCTAGGACGGACATAGTCAATACAACTATTTGTTCAGCACATTTGAAATGTACAGCGACAGAATTCAGAACATGGGCTGTTTTTACAGTATTCTCACTGTACACCAAGTCAGAACCGTATGATAAATAAAGGGGGCATATAAGCAGGCAATGAAAGCTCTTACAATATTTGATGATTACATTTCTCTAAAACAGGCTATAGACTACATGTGCACCACCAAGTGAGAACAGGTGAAATTAAGAGGTGAAAAAGGGACCAAATTGTTATGGTGAGGTACATGGGCCACTAACAGCATACTACACAACATTGGAAACATTGGAAAATACTCAGACCCCTTTACTTTTTCCGCATTTTGTTATGTTACAGCCTGATTATGAAACATATTAAAACATATCCCATAGGGCGGCGCACAATTGGCCCAGCGTTGTCCGTATTTGGCAGGTGTAGGCCGTCATTGTAAATAAGAATTTGTTCTTAACTGACTTGCCTAGTTAAATAAATAAAACAAATTTAAAAAACAACACCTGTATTTGGGGAGTTTCTCCCATTCTTCTCTGCAGATCCTTTCAAGCTTTGTCAGGTTGGATGGGGAGCGTTTCTGCACAGCTATTTTCAGGTCTATCCGGAGATGTTCGATGGGGTTCAAGTCCGGGCTCTGGCTGGGACACTCAGGGACATTCAGAGACTTGTCCCGAAGCCACTCCTGCGTTGTCTTGGCTGTGTGCTTAGGGTCGTTGTTCTGTTGGAAGGTGAACCTTTGCCTCAGTCTGAGGTCATGACGGCTCTGGAGCAGGTTTTCATCAAGGATCTCTCTGTACATTGCTCTGTTCATCTTTCCCTTGATCCTGGCTAGTCTCCCAGTCCCTGCTGCTGAAAAACATCCCCACAGCATGATGCTGCCACCACCAGGCTTCACCGTAGGGATGGTGCCAGGTTTCATCCAGATGTGAAGCTTGGCATTCAGGCCAAAGATTTGAATCTTGGTTTCATCAGACCAGACAATCTTGTTTCTCATGGTCTGAGAGTCTTTGGGTGACTTTTGGGAAACTCCAAGCGGGATGTCATGTGCCTTTTACTGAGGAGTGGCTTCCGTCTGGCCACTCTACCATAAAGGCCTGATTGGTGGTCCTGCAGAGATCGTTTTCCTTCTGGAAGGTTTCTAATATCCATAGAGGAACTCTGGAGCTCTGTCAGAGTGACCATCGGGTTCTTGGTCTCTTCCCTGACCAAGGCCCTTCTCCCCCGATTGCTCAGGTTGGCCAGGCGGCCAGATCTAGAAAGAGGCTTGGTGGTTCCAAGCTTCTTCCGTTTAAGAATGATGGAGGCCACTGTGTTCTTGGGGTCCTTCAATGCTACAGAATTTTTTTGGTACCCTTCCCCAGATCTGTGCCTCAACACAATCCTGTCTCTGAGCTCTACGGACAATTCCTTCGACCTAATGGCTTGATTTTTGCTCTGACATGCATTGTCAACTGTGGGACCTTATATAGACAGGTGTGTGTCTTTTCAAATCATGTCCAATCAATTGAATTTACCATAGGTGGACTCGAATCAAGTTGTAGAAACATCTCAAGGATGATCAATGGAAACATCATGTATCTGAGCTCAATTTCGAGTCTCGTAGCAAAGGGTCTGAATACTTATGTAAATAATGTATTTCAGTTTTTTTGTAAAATTAATAAAATTTGCAAAAATGTCTAAAAACCTGTTTTCGCTTTGTCATTACGGGATATTGTGTGTAGATTGCTGAGGACAATTTTTTTATTGAATCCATTTTAGAATAAGGCTGTAACTTAAGAAAATGTGGAAAAAGTAAAGGTGTCTGAATACTTTCCGAAGGCACTGTACTGTACACATAGTATTACTTTCTTAGCTACAGTATACATATCTCCCTGGCATATTACATAATTTATGCAGCAGCATACAATACATTTTTGGACTCATCTTGTTGTGCTGTGCTCACTTGAACAGGAAGGTGGCGCGGCGGTCCTTCGTGAGCAAATTTTTCATCAAAGTCTGGCATTCTCTGGATTTTTGGTGCTTTCAAGACAACTGGGAACTTGGAATAAAACAAGGTCGAATCATGATGACGTTAGTGATTTTCTGGTCAGAGCTCTAGAAAGAGGCCGAGTTCCCGACTTGCAATTCTGAGTTTGATGACCGTTCAAAACTTATTTTCCCAGTCAGAGCTAGTTTTTTTCCAGAGTTCATGCTGGATTGACAGCATGGCCAATGTTGAATGTTTATCCTTTTAAGCTTGGAAAAGAAACCCTTAACCCAGACTTCGAACCACAAACCCACTCAACCGAATAGCAGTTTAGTGATTGCTTTGCAATGCTTGCAGTTAGCCACTAATTCCTTCCAAACCACTCATTGTTGAATTTGCGATTTCCAACTTGTTTTGTAATGTTTATGTCCAATGGCCGAGAAGCACCGATACGTTTTATAGGTAATTTCTCAAATTATTTCACCTCATATGATCATACCGACCTCTGCCTGACCTGACCCTGAGCCCGCCTGTCTGCACCTGGGTCATACCTGAAACGTGATAATACGAACTGGCCATGACTGACCCAGCAGACTTGGACCAGCTCTGCTACGCCATCTCCTCCAAAGGAGCCACCATTGGTAGGCATGAGGAGTTGCTTCGCGGTCTGAAAAAAGGGTTTCAGGCTGGGCCCGAACATCAATGTGTCCAAGCATTGGACAAATTGCGGGAGCAATTCCATGGGTTGTCTACTAGACAGTCTACCACGACGCGTACGCGGACTTAACCCCCAGAGTTGTCTGTATTGCAGTACTGCCGGTCATTGTGTGTCTACCTGTCTCTTCAAGAGACCTAGCTCATTTGTAGGAATGAGTACTCTGGTGGGTCCTAAGGACAATTTTGCTTCTCCCCTTACTCGCAACCCTGTTGTGGGGCGACCAGTCTAAGTCTCCCCAGATACTCATCGACTCGGGGGCCGATATGAGTCTTATGGACGTTACCCTGGCGTCCGAACTGGGCATCCCCACTCAACCTCTCTCCATTCCCATGGATGTTAGAGCGCTGGACGGGCGCTCTATAGAGCGGGTCACCCACCATACCACCCCCATCAACCTACGAGTGTCAGGGAACCACAGTGAGATGATCCAGTTCCTGCTAATTGAGTCTTGGGATTCTCTTGGCTCCACACAATCCCTCGCTTCACTGGTCTACTGGTGCCATCGTGGGCTGGAGCCCGTTCTGGTACACTCATTGCCTGAAGTCAGCTCTGCCTGCCCCGGGACGTCTTCCTGGGGGCTTGGAAATTGCCTGGAGTACCAGGACCTCTGGGAGGGGTTCAGTAAGGCCCGGTCCACTTCGCTTCCGCTTCAGCGACCATTATCCAAGAAGGTCAAGCCAGATGCACTGGCACACCACTATAGCCCCACGGCTACACCCCCTGAAGCCGAGACCTCCCCCCCGTTCCAAGATCATTAGCCCCTCTGCTGTTCGTCCTCTGTTGCCCCATACTCTCCGTATACTTCCTAACTTTTCTGTGTCTAGAGTTAAAACTCTCACAGCCCTTTGTCTCGTGTTTCCAGGCCCACCCCTCTCTCCCGTCTCATCGATGGCCAACCGGCGTACATGGTGAGACGCTTCCTGAAGGTTCGACCTCGGGGCAGGGGTTTCCAGTACCTAGTTGACTGGGAGGGTTATGGCCCGGAGGAGAGGTGCTGGGTCTCCGCTAGGGACATCCTGGACCCAGGCCTCATCTCTGAGTTACAACGCCGGCACCCAGCTCAACCAAGGATGTGCCCAGGTAGGACGCCAGGTGGCGTCCCTAGAGGTACTGTCACGTCCTGATCTTTCAGCTGTCCTTGTGCTTGTCTCCATCGTCCCCATTATCCCTTGGGTACTTATACCTGTTTTCTGTCTGCGCCAGTTCATTTTGTTCATTCAAACCTACCAGCGTTTTCCCTTGCTCCTGTCTTTGCTACAGTCCCTGTTTTCTAGTTTCCCAGTTTTTGACCATTCCTGCCTGCCTGTACCTTTGCCCCTACTCTAGATTACCGACCTCTGCCTGACCTGACCCTGAGCCCACCTGCTGTTCCGCTGCCTTACACCCTTTCTGGATTATTGACCCCTGCCTGCCTTGACCTGTCGTTTGCCTGCCCTGTTTAAAGAATAAACTTTTGTTTCTTTAACACTGTCTGCACCTGGGAAATACCTGAAACGTGATAGCATCACCAAGAGGAAGCTCATCCACCAAACAAACCAGCCCACCAACCACCTCCCTATCCAGTAAGAAACCTACCAAATAATCAAACAAACTGTAAAGAACTAACCGTTAGCTAACACACAACGTGCTTAGTTTGAGGCACTATTCCAAATAGATAATAATAGAATTGTCATAGATAATGAATAACCATTATGACCAAACAGTCTCATCTGGGGATAATGATCTCAAGATCATCACAAGGTGTTTCTGATGTTTCCAAGTTCGATTCAGAATAAAGTTTGAAAGCCATGTTGAGTCTTAAACTTACCCGCCTCCCACTTCAGCCTCATTCTCCATTTTTTGTTGTTGTTGTCTTCATTTGATAGTTTCACCTTACAAAATAACACTGTCTCTACCTGCACCACAGGGTTTGGTGGCACCTTATTTGGGGAGGATGGGCTCATGTTAATGAGTGGAATGGTATCAAATGGTTTGATGCCATTCCATTTGTTCCGTTCCAGCCATTATTAAGAGCCGTCATCCCCCTCAGCAGCCTCCACTGACCTGCGCTGTACTGTTCAAAACCAGGGTATGGAGAATGCATTCATTTTATTGATCATGGTTATCAGGATGCCGTACTCCAGTCCATAGGGGCGGTATTGTCTACTCAATATCCCAAGAATTGTGTCCCAAATGGCACCCTATTCCCTATATAGATCACTACTTATGAACAAAGCCCATAGCCTTCCATAGGGCCCTATGGGCTCTGGTTAAAAGTAGTGCACTATATAGGGAATAGGGTGCCATTTGGGACACAAATCTTGGGATATTGATTTGTTCAGTCCTTTGGAATCTACAGTATATAGAAACATTTCTACAGAAAATGTAGAATTCCTACAGCTTGCCGCTGTATATACAGTAGGTAGACCATATGCATACTCTACATATGTCACATGCATACTCTACATATGTCACGTTCGCTGGAATAAATATCGGACCAAAGCGCAGCGGATGTTGAGTTCCACATAATTTAATGATAAAGTGAAACTTAGCAAAGACAAAAACAAATAAACAATAAACTAACAAAGAACCATGACTACAGAGGTGCTACGTGCACTAACTCAAAACAATATCCCACAAACACAGGTGGGAAAAATGCTACTTAAATATGATCCCCAATTAGAGACAACGATTACCAGCTGCCTGTAATTAGGAATCATACCAATCACCAACATAGAAAAACAAAACTAGAACCCCACATTGAAATAATAAACTAGACTAACCCCCAGTCACGCCCTGACCTACTCTACCATAGAAAATAAGGGCTCTCCATGGTCAGGACATGACAACATACAAAATATCTCATACTGTTTCTCTAAATAGATCAAACTGCACACAGACCAGTTGATGACGCAATCCACACACAGCTCTGGAAATATTTCAAAGATTCAATGACATACAAATGTGATAAACAGAATAAAATGAAAATTATACTGTATTTCAGAAGAGCCACCGTGACAATACAGTTAATTTCAATATGCAGATAGATGTTAGGATTAATGAATCGAATTATTCTCGGCAGATCAGTGTTAATGAAAATAGGTTTAATCCAAAGTTTAAATGGAGAAACAATCAATGTTCCTTTACAGGCAACATTTAAGGTTTTAGTAAAGATTCAGATTAACGAGGATCTCAACAACACAGACGCCCACTCAAATGTTCTTTACTTGTCAGGCGTGGGGCCAAGTCACACTGGATCAATCTCTGATTGGTGCGGCTGCAACACTGAACATGGTCACATCACACGTGTCCATGTGTCGTCATCCTGGCAGTCACCTGTTTAGTTGTGTCTCTCGTGTGTGTGTGTTGAACAGGTGTTAGTGGAGGGTAGTGGGGTGGGGGTGTTAGTGGGATGGTATGGTTGCACCTGTGTCCTCCTGGTGTGGGGCCGAAGAGGAAGCCAGTGGAAGAGATCCTGTCTGAAAGCTGCCACTTTGATTTAATGTGTGTGATGACAGGAATATCCAACACACACACACACACACACACACACACACACACACACACACACACACACACACACACACACACACACACACACACACACACACACACACACACACACAGAGAGAGAGAGATGTTTCTCTTCTTACGAATAAGAATCACAAAATAAGACTACTTGATCTAACATCAACATAATGTGCCTGTCTACATCACAAACTTAAGGGAAAGAGCGAGAGCGAGAAAAAGAGAGATAACCAAGTTATTTTGGAACAGGGGAGGAGCTACAAAATGAGTCTGGCATGGCTAGGCCTACCCTGTTAAGTGTAATTGTCTCGCCATAGCAACCCTACTCGTGGCTGAAAGCTAATTGGTGAGTATTGACTTTGGTCATCAACTGAAGAAGAGGATGACTACTTCTACTCCCCTATTGCCATGGGAACCACAACCATTTTTGATTGACAGGGCCCTTCACCTGGAAACAGACAGCAACAATAAGAGATTAAGAGGGCAATTACTCAGAAGGTAAACACTCCATAGAACACAACACGCCGTAACATGCACGTTTAATTGGAGACATTTTAACATGGAGGAGAGAAAGGAGAGGGAAAGCTGAGGGAAATAATTGTGACGTGTTGTTTGGATGGTTTGAAGAGTGTAACTTAAATTATAAGAACAGTTAAGACTAGACAGAGTCAGCATAAAACAGGTCATAATACGTGAAACATCCACCATCTCACTAACCAATGATCATCAACTCCGATGTTCCACTCTTACAGAATTAAAGAACCTCATGAGGTGAGGCAACACACAACTAATCAAGGCATTGCTTTGAACAATTCAGCCCATATCCCAAATGTTAGGAGGGACTGGTCCATTTTCTGTCCTCCTAATCTATTTCCTATTCTGAGGAAACAGACCAACATGGCTATCTCAACATTGTAGGGACAGATGATTTTATGTTTTACAATGCTTTCTCTGTCTAAGAAACATCGAAAATGCTATCATTTCATTTGGGGCTTTGTCTTTAGTTTGTTGATCACCACTTCCGTTTTCAGGATCTTTGAAGGATATGAGAATAGATGGAAGAGAGAGGGGGTGGAGGATAGGGTTGCAGGTAGCCTAGCGGTTAAGAACGTTGATCAACAACCAATTTGACAGCGCTTGAAGAATTTTGAAGAGAGTAATGGGCCAATGATGCACAATCCAGGTGTGGAAAGCTCTTAGAGACTTACCCAGAAAGACTCACAGCTGGAATTATTGACGCAGGAGTGTGAATACTTATGTAAATGAGATATTTCTGTATTTCATTTCCAATAAATTAGCAAAAATGTCTAAAAACATGTTCTCACTTTGTCATTACGGGGTATTGAGTGTAGATGGTTGAGAGAAAAAACTGATTTAATCCATTTTGAATTCAGGCTGTAACACAACAAATGTGGAATCAGTCAAGGGGTATGAATACTTTCTGAATGCAATGTAACCCTAATCGCTCCTGTAAATCGCTCTGAATAAGAGCGTCTGCTAAATTACTCAAATGTAAATGTAAAAAAAATGGGATGTAGGGATGGAGGAAAAGAGTGATGGAATGATGAGGACTAAAGGAGTGTATCGTTTATTCACTGCGTTCTATAGTGAAAGAGAACGCTACATCGTCCAGCTGTGAAAAAACGGTGGCTGACTACCAAAGATCATTTCTTCTCCTGTGCCTCATCAAACTGCACACACACACACACACACACACACACACACACACACACACACACACACACACACACACACACACACACACACACACACACACACACACACACACACACACACACACACACACACACACACACACACACACACACACACACACACACACACACACACACACACACACACA
Organism: Salvelinus alpinus; assembly: GCF_045679555.1. Classification (NCBI taxonomy): domain Eukaryota; kingdom Metazoa; phylum Chordata; class Actinopteri; order Salmoniformes; family Salmonidae; genus Salvelinus; species Salvelinus alpinus. The sequence continues at coordinate 19,307,552 of NC_092114.1, read as the reverse complement.
CACACACACACACACACACACACGACTGCCTAAACTGAATATTTTAACCCTTTCCGAACTTTAACCCTTACCTTAACCATTCAGAATGAGTGCCTCAACTTAACCCTTAACTTAAAAATTTGACATTTGTAGAAATTTAAAGATACAGAGCAGCAGGAGCAACAAAAACAATTTGGAATTTGACGTTTGGAGAATGTGGATGAACATCTAATTCTGCAGTGAGACTGTGAGAGCTTGTTGAATATGGAAAGCTGTGTATGACTGAAGGCCAAAACCAACATACACCCTTCAGTTCTACTCAGACAATCAAGGTAGCGTCTCAATAGTTGGAAAACAAGGACCAGGTAGAAACATTAAAGTAGCAGGAAGGAAGTATGATTATGCAACCTCTGATTGGAGGTGATACTCAAATGTGTAGACACAAAATCAAGGGATGAGATGCTCTCTGACTTGAGATAGAGAAAGACGATAGAAAGAGAGTGAGACAGAGTAGAGGGAGAGAGAGAGAACGTAAGGTAAAGGGAGAGGCAGAGGAGTGGGGAGAGAGAGAGACATAGAGAGAGAGAAAAAGAGACAGAGAGATAGTCAGCACTAGACAGAAAGAGAGAGAGAAAAGGTGAAAGACAGAGAGAGTGAGAGAGAGGACAGGCACTGTGGCATTTCCTTAGTGCCAGACTGAGCCTGTAGATTAGAAGCCAGTTGATCCACTGCTATCTCTGTCGATTCTCTACCTCCTCATGATCACACAGAAGGTCTGCATCCCAAATGACACCCTATCATTTGGGATGATAGGGGATGATAGGGTGCACAAAAAGTGTTGCACAAAAAGTGCAACATTTTTGACCAGGGCCGTATACGGCCCATAGGGCTCTGATCAAAAGTAGAGCACTATGTAGGGAATAGGGTGTCATTTGAGACGCATACTAAGCCCTCTCTTTCCTTAAAAACCTTTAAAAAAAGTAATTAAAATAACAAGAATAATAATAAGAATAATTAAAAATACACAGTAACACACAAAGGAGAGAGGCGAGAATGAGGACAGGAATATGGAGAAGAGAGGAAGAAGACTTGAGAGAGTGATAAAGGTGTGAGTCACAGAATAAGGTTCTGTGTGTTTGTGCAGTCAAGTATAATAATGTTAGTGTTGGGAAGGACTAATGATTAGACCTCAATGTCAGCATCAGTGTGTGTGTGTGTGTGTGTGTGTGTGTGTGTGTGTGTGTGTGTGTGTGTGTGTGTGTGTGTGTGTGTGTGTGTGTGTGTGTGTGTGTGTGTGTGTGTGTGTGTGTGTGTGTGTGTGTGTGTGTGTGTGTGTGTGTGTGTGTGTGCGTCTGTCTGTCTGTGTGCGTTTTGTCAAGATTAAGGGCAGAGGTGCAGAAACTCAACTCAACCTCACGTCTTATGTTGCGACAGGCTGAAAATAAGAAGAATGTTGTAAGAAAACGGTGCAAGATGTCTTGGTTCTTCCATGTCAATCAAGGCTCGAACCAGCAGCCCCCTGGCATGATGCCCCCAGCTGCTGGTACCCTGTCCAGCAATACACACAGCAATTATCTTGTACCTCTCTGAACTCAGCGGCAGGCAGAGAGCCCCTGCCACTCTCAAAACGCTACAAGACTGCCCACCAAATATCTTTGAATGCCAACTGCGCCTCTGGACACAATGTATACACACACACACACCACACACAAGAGCGCATGCACTCACACACGCACACACACGCGCGCTAAAGAGAATTGTACACACGCAAGCGTTTCTAATAATTATCACTGTAAAAACAGCACAATTGGAAGAGAATTACAAAATACATGAATTCCCGGAAAGATTATTGCCTTAACTTCGAATAGCACTGTTATCTCAAAAACATTATTTCAAGAGATAATTGGCCTCAAAAGCTATTTACCTTTTGAGGGAAAATAAGGATAGTATCTTTAATGAGGGCTACAGGTAGCCTAACCGTTAAAGTGTTGGGAAAGTAAACGAACGGTTGCCTGGTTTGAATCTTCAACCGACTAGGTGAAAAATCAGTCGATGTACCCTCGAGCAAGGCATTTAACCCTAATTGCTTCTGTAAGTAGTTCTGGATAAGAGCATCTGCTAAGTGACTAAAATCTAAATGAAATGTCTATCTCAAGTTGGCTGCAGTAAGTACGTTCCATTGTCATTGGGTTTTTCCTGGTAGTAATCATTGACGTATAGGGGGTGGTAATAGTAGGGGGTGGTAATAGCAGGAGTTAGAGGATACTGTGTTCTCTGTTCTCCCTCCCTATCACACACATGGGGTATAAGCAGGCAGTGTAAGCAGGCAGTATAAGCAGGAAGTGTAAGCAGGAAATGTAAGCAGGAAGAATAAGCAGGCAGTGTAAGCAGGAAGTATAAGCAGGCAGTGTAAGCAGGAAGTATCAGGCAGTGTAAGCAGGAAGTATAAGTAGGCAGTATAAGCAGGAAGTATTATCAGGCAGTAGAAGCAGGAATAATAAGCAGGCAGTATAAGCAGGCAGTATAAGCAGGCAGTATAAGCAGGCGGTATAAGCAGGAAGTATAAGCAGGAAGTATAAGCAGGCAGAACAAGCAGGCAGTATAAGCAGGCAGTATAAGCAGGCATTATAAGCAGGAAGTATAAGCAGGCAGTGTAAGCAGGAAGTATCAGGCAGTGTAAGCAGGAAGTATAAGTAGGCAGTATAAGCAGGAAGTATTAGCAGGCAGTAGAAGCAGGCATAATAAGCAGACAGTATAAGCAGGAAGTATAAGCAGGCAGTGTAAGCAGGAAGTATCAGGCAGTGTAAGCAGGAAGTATAAGTAGGCGGTGTAAGCAGGAAGTATTAGCAGGCAGTAGAAGCAGGAATAATAAGCAGGAAGTATAAGCAGGCAGTATACATAGGAAGTATAAGCAGGCAGTGTAAGCAGGAAGTATAAGCAGGCAGTATAAGCAGGAAGTATAAACAGGCAGTATAAGCAGGAAGTATAAACAGGCAGTATAAGCAGGAAGTATAAGCAGGAAGTATAAGCAGGCAGAACAAGCAGGAAGTATAAGCAGGCAGTGTAAGCAGGCAGTGCAAGCAGGCGGTGTAAGCAGAAATTATCAGGCAGTGTAAGCAGGAAGTATAAGTAGGCAGTATAAGCAGGAAGTATTAGCAGGCAGTGTAAGCAGACATTATAAGCAGACAGTATACGCAGGCAGTATAAGCAGGAAGTATAAGCAGGCAGTGTAAGCAGGCAGTATAGGCAGGCAGTATAAGCAGCCAGAGCATCAGACACAAAGAGAGACGAGATAGTGAGAGACCGACACTCAATTTTCTGCTGGCCTCAATACGACTCCACTCAGGCGAATGCCGCAATTCACCAAATAGCAAATTATCAACAAAGAAACATTGTTTTATCTGTAAAGTATTATTCTGACATCTACAATACATCTTGAAGTGATAGAGAACACATTCTGGAAAAAAAGAAGAAGAAGAAGAAGCAATTAAACATAAGAAGCTATAAAAATGTGTGCACTACAAAAACATAAAGTTATCTCTTGCATTCGGGGACACATTTTGAAAAAAGTCACTTATAACTTATCCTTTTCCCCAAGGATACACTCTTTCTTTTCTCTGACGGTTGTTAGGTTGAATTGTCTATCTGTCTTTATGTCTGTATGTCTGTGTGTCTGTCTTTATGTCTGTGGGTCTGTCTGTCTCTCTCCTCCCACCAACTCTCACTCCTCCTCTCTCTCTCTCGCTTTCTTCTCTCATACTCTCATGTATAGTCTAGTGCCCACTGACCTGGCTCAGCCTATAACCATGTAGCCTAGTGCTCACTGACCTGGCTCAGCCTATAACCATGTAGTCTAGTGCCCACTGACCTGGCTCAGCCTATAACCATGTAGTCTAGTGCCCACTGACCTGGCTCAGCCTATAACCATGTAGTCTAGTGCCCACTGGCCTGGCTCAGCCTATAACCATATAGTCTAATGCCCACTGACCTGGCTCAGCCTATAACCATGTAGTCTAGTGCCCACTGACCTGGCTCAGCCTATAACCATGTAGTCTAGTGCCCACTGGCCTGGCTCAGCCTATAACCATATAGTCTAATGCCCACTGACCTGGCTCAGCCTATAACCATGTAGTCTAATGCCCACTGGCCTGGCTCAGCCTATAACCATGTAGTCTAATGCCCACTGACCTGGCTCAGCCTATAACCATATAGTCTAATGCCCACTGACCTGGCTCAGCCTATAACCATATAGTCTAATGCCCACTGACTTGGCTCAGCCTATAACCATGTAGTCTAGTGCCCACTGACCTGGCTCAGCCTATAACCATGTAGTCTAATGCCCACTGACCTGGCTCAGCCTATAACCATATAGTCTAATGCCCACTGACCTGGCTCAGCCTATAACCATGTAGTCTAATGCCCACTGACCTGGCTCAGCCTATAACCATATAGTCTAATGCCCACTGACCTGGCTCAGCCTATAACCATGTAGTCTAATGCCCACTGGCCTGGCTCAGCCTATAACCATGTAGTCTAATGCCCACTGACCTGGCTCAGCCTATAACCATATAGTCTAATGCCCACTGACCTGGCTCAGCCTATAACCATATAGTCTAATGCCCACTGACCTGGCTCAGCCTATAACCATGTAGTCTAGTGCCCACTGACCTGGCTCAGCCTATAACCATGTAGTCTAATGCCCACTGACCTGGCTCAGCCTATAACCATATAGTCTAATGCCCACTGACCTGGCTCAGCCTATAACCATATAGTCTAATGCCCACTGACCTGGCTCAGCCTATAACCATGTAGTCTAATGCCCACTGACCTGGCTCAGCCTATAACCATATAGTCTAGTGCCCACTGACCTGGCTCAGCCTATAACCATGTAGTCTAATGCCCACTGACCTGGCTCAGCCTATAACCATATAGTCTAATGCCCACTGACCTGGCTCAGCCTATAACCATATAGTCTAATGCCCACTGGCCTGGCTCAGCCTATAACCATGTAGTCTAATGCCCACTGACCTGGCTCAGCCTATAACCATATAGTCTAATGCCCACTGACCTGGCTCAGCCTATAACCATATAGTCTAATGCCCACTGACCTGGCTCAGCCTATAACCATGTGGTCTAGTGCCCACTGACCTGGCTCAGCCTATAACCATGTAGTCTAATGCCCACTGACCTGGCTCAGCCTATAACCATATAGTCTAGTGCCCACTGACCTGGCTCAGCCTATAACCATATAGTCTAGTGCCCACTGACCTGGCTCAGCCTATAACCATGTAGTCTAGTGCCCACTGACCTGGCTCAGCCTATAACCATGTGGTCTAGTGCCCACTGACCTGGCTCAGCCTATAACCATGTAGTCTAGTGCCCACTGACCAGGCTCAGCCTATAACCATGTAGTCTAGTGCCCACTGGCCTGGCTCAGCCTATAACCATGTGGTCTAGTGCCCACTGACCTGGCTCAGCCTATAACCATGTGGTCTAGTGCCCACTGACCTGGCTCAGCCCTAATTTCCTTTGGAACATGTTGTTTACAACTTTGGCCAATGACCCATCGGGGTATAAGAAAAAACATGGGGGAAATGTAGTGAAATGTATTGTTCTCATTTTGCTTCCTACTTTGAATAAGGAGGAGGAAAGTAAAAGGAATCATAGTGAATGAATCATGTGAAATATTTATTCATTGGGGACAGATGTCTTGTTCCAGCACCAAGACAGAGAAGAGAAGAGAAAGAAGAAAAGGGCTTATTCAACAGAAATCTACACAGGCATTACATCTTCCTGGTCGTGAGATTCTTAGAGAATTCCCCTCATCATTGAGTAGCATAGACTATGACTCCTGCTGTGTCTGAGAGACATAGGCTTTGTAAATCTGATATGAGAGACATGTAGCTAATAATGTTTGTAATAATATGTCTGACATTTAATTAATATTTCACTATCAACCAACCCTGGACCAGTACATACAGATATGAGTTCAATGTTCTACCACTCAAGTTATACAAGTCACACACACACACACACACACACACACACACACACACACACACACACACACACACACACACACACACACACACACACACACACACACACACACACACACACACACACACACACACACCATGTGAACTTGACTGAGTAGCAGCTTCTTTACCCTTCATATTCCTACACGTCAGACAGAAAGAAAAGAGAGCGCGCTTACACAGTTACAACAAAAGACCTTAACTCAAGAGTGATGTGATAGCTTGGCACGTCATCCAAGCATCCACCGAGCTGACGCACAAACCTCTTACTGTAATAACACTTTAAATAGCATTCAATAGAAGTTTATCTATGATTTGAGAGCGTCATTCAATATCCACACAAAATTCCTTTAAAATCTGTATCAGACTCAATGGTAGCTTTTCTATAAAAATTATTTGGGATTCGGTGCTCTGAAGTGCTGCCCATCCTAAAGTTAGAATCAGGAGGATGTGTTTTGTGCTGTCATGACGTGGGAAGCGTTGGAGGGCGTAGGATGGGGATGATGCTCAGGCTATCAAGGATAAGTGGAGCAAGAAGCATGACCGGATTAAATTTTTATATATATATATACAGTTGAAGTCGGAAGTTTACATACACTTAGTTTGGAGTCATTAAAACTAGTTTTTCAACCACTCCACAAATTTCTTGTTAACAAACTATAGTTTTGGCAAGTCGGTTAGGACATCTACTTTGTGCATGACACAAGTAATTTTTCCAAAAATTGTTTACAGAAAGATTATTTCACTTATAACTCACTGTATCACAATTTCAGTGGGTCAGAAGTTCACATACACTAAGATGACCGTGCCTTTAAACAGCTTGGAAAATTCCAGAAAATTATGTCATGGCTTTAGAAGCTTCTGATAGGCTAATTGGCGTCATTTGAGTCAATTGGAAGTGTACCTGTGGATGTATTTCAAGGCCTACCTTCAAACTCAGTGCCTCTTTGCTTGACATCATGGGAAATCAAAAGAAATCAGCCAAGACATCAGAAAAAAAACAAGTCTGGTTCATCCTTGGGAGCAATTTCCAAACGCCTGAAGGTACCACGTTCATCTGTACAAACAACAGTACGCAAGTATAAACACCATGGGACCACGCAGCCATCATACCGCCCAGGAAGGAGACGCGTTCTGTCTCCTAGAGATGAACGTACTTTGGTGCGAAAAGTGCAAATCAATCCCAGAACAACAGCAAAGGACCTTGTGAAGATGCTGGAGGAAACAGGTACAAAAGTATCTATATCCACAGTAAAACGAGTCCTATATCGACATAACCTGAAAGGCTGCTCAGCAAGGAAGAAGCCAGTGCTCCAAAACCACCATAAAAAAGCCAGACCACGGTTTGCAACTGCACATGGGGACTTTTTGGAGAAATATCCTCTGGTCTGATGAAACAAAAATAGAACTGTTTGTCCATAATGACCATCGTTATGTTTGGAGGAAAAAGGGGGATGCTTGCAGCCGAAGAACACCATCCCAACCGTGAAGCACGGGGGTGGCAGCATCATGTTGTGGGGGTGCTTTGCTGCAGGAGGGTCTGGTGCACTTCACAAAATAGATGGCATCATGAGGAAGGAAAATTATGTGGATATATTGAAGCAACATCTCAAGACATCAGTCAGGAAGTTAAAGCTTGGTCACAAATGGGTCTTCCAAATGGACAATGACCCCAAGCATACTTCCAAAGTTGTGGCAAAATGGCTTAAGTACAACAAAGTCAAGGTATTGGAGTGGCCATCACAAAGCCCTGACCTCAATCCTATAGAAAATTTGTGGGCAGAACTGAAAAAGCGTGTGTGCGAGCAAGAAGGCATACAAACCTGACTCAGTTACACCAGCTCTGTCAGGAGGAATGGGCCAAAATTCACCCAACTTATTGTGGGAAGCTTGTGGAAGGCTACCCGAAATGTTTGACCCAAGTTCAACTATTTTAAAGGCAATGCTTCCAAATACTAATTGAGTATGTAAACTTCTGACCCACTGGGAATGTGATGAAATGAATAAAATCTGAAATAAATCATTATCTCTATTATTCTGACATTTCACATTCTTAAAATAAAGTGGTGATCCTAACTGACCTAAAACAGGTGATTTTTTACTGGGATTAAATGTCAGGAATTGTGAAAAACTGAGTTTAAATGTATTTGGCTTAAGTGTATTTAGGTGTATTTCCGACTTCAACTGTATATATATATATATATATATTATTAGTATTTTTATTTTTTTATTCATCTGAACAATAACTGATCTTTCTGTTCATTGGAAATACTTGATAGACCCCTCAACTGAAATGTGGGGAAAATAAGGAGGGTTTAGAGTAGCATGAAAACACATTCAGAAAACGTCTAGGAGAGAAAGAAAGGATGCTAATGAGATCTAATCAGTTCCTATCACATTTCTCTTTTGGGGGTGTGGGTGACTGAAAAAAAGATGTAATTTGATTGACAGTAAAACATAAAAGAGAGAGGAGGAAAACAAAGAGATGCCCTGACCTCCAGGGGGCCCCATTGATTTTGATTGTCACTCTCACTCAGATATCATAGTAAGATGTCATAAGTCATTGCAAAATATGTAGAATTGGTGGAAATTAGCTTTAAAACTGCAACAATTTCTCACCACCCCATGACAAAATGTGTAGAATTGCAGGAAATGTGCTATAAATCCTGCAACAAAAAATGTGTTCTGTCAAGCGACTTTTTGTTAATATAATATGTTTTCTGCTAACAGATCCCTCTGTAAGTATTAAATTATAGTTTTTAATCCCGGTCCTGAGTTAATTGTATAGCTAATAGGCTATGTGTTTGTAGATGGACTGAGGTGAAGGAAGCTACAGCAACTAATGTGATAATGGCTGGGGTCATTTTTGGTTGTTTTTGCATTTTAGAGTTTTTAAATTGCATAGAAATGCAGCAAATGAAGTTCAACTTTCTTAACCCCGCCCCTCCCCTCCCGTTACGGACCTCACTAGAACTCAGACCCTGGTTACGGCCCTGTGCTTGTGTGCATGCGTGTGTTAGTGTGCGTGTGTTGGTGTGTGTGTGTGCAGCGTGTGTGCGTGCGTGCTTGTGGCAATTAATGGAGGTTTTTAAAATAATAAACACATTTTTCACTCAGACTTTGTTCCCAAGTGAGACAATTCTGTCGATATTGACAACCCAGTCATCATCACATAAATTTGTCTTGGATCTGCGTCATGTCTCTTCAGCCCATTTTATTCCACTCCAGAGTGATGTTGTTAATTCGTTTGAGAGGGGAAAAAACTAAATTAATTTCCACCACTATTGACATTTTTTAGAAAGCAATCATTTTTTTAATGCATTAATTAATATAGTTTAAAATGGGCGATGACAGCTTGCGGTGACGCGTCTGTCCGCGCACATTTTCAGAATCGTGATTTGGAGACTTACGTTCAATTGGGCGCATCTTGTGATGTGCCCTCCCCACCCAGTATTGCGCGCAGCATTATAAAAATCGCGCTACAGAGTGGGTACCCTATGCAGAACGCACAGCAGCAGAAAGACGACTGAGGACAACTTCTATCCAAACTATAATTTAAACCCGCAAGTCAATGTAAGTAGCATACCTCTATTACATCTATAGACATGATTTAAACAAGATTAGATATTGATTTCTTAACCTATTTGTCTAATGTACCTACCGGTTTTATAGTGTTTTTCTATACAACTTGTAGCCTATCTACTAATTTCATTGCCTTCACTGAAACTGATATTTTTAAACAATTAATCTGAGGAAGTCAATAAATAGATATCAATTTAATTTTAAACAACAAATATAGATAAACATGAGGCATCCTCCAGTTAATGTAGACTACGGGTTGTGGGGTAGTAGTAGGGAACAGACATTATTATTGTCTTGAACATACACAACTTCTAAAAGTTTTCGCAGGTAAACTAACTGTGATAAGACTGCGTAGCCTAAGCAATTCAGACCCTGATATTTTTCTTGATTCGTAAACATTAAAGATGCATCCTAACTTGGGTACCTGGCTGGGCGCAGTGACGCTCCTCGTCTGGACCTTCATATGCATCGGGACGCTTGCGGAAGGCTATCCGGTCAAACCCGAAAACCCCGGCGAAAATGTGCCCGCGGAGGAACTGGCCAAGTATTACTCCGCTCTCAGACATTACATCAACCTCATCACAAGGCAGAGGTGAGTGCTGTGATCCGGGTGTGATACATTGCTGATTTAATTTTAAAGGGCTGAAGTTTGGATTTGTGATTATCCAATTGAAATATTTGATTAGTGAGCCACAGGCTATTGATTCATAACTAACTAATTGATTCATAATAACTAACTAACTAACTAACTAACTAACTAATTATATGGAGTGGGACACTATGAACTCAGCTACTAGTAGCTAAAATTACACTTTGGTTTTTAGCTTAATATTTGTGTTATTACTGGCTCTAGTCCAAATACCAACTAATCCAATCATTCAGGTGACTAAAATAATAAAGATGAGTCACATTAACTTGTCACTAATTACTCTGTGTGTTGTCTATATGAAACAATGTCTTTATTTCAACAGCTGCACACCCCTGATTCTTAATTAGCAACATCCCACATATCTTTACAGATGAAGCCAGTCACCCTGCATCCACTCACACTCTGTTCACTAACCTCAGTGTAAAAGTCGTTTTCTGGTATTGTTTTTGCTGGTGTGCCCCTGGCTACAATCATTTAAATGTCCACATTTGATTGTGAATGTGTTTCTTCTGTTAGAGTGTTTGTGTTAAGAGTGGAAAAGGGTCTTAACTAATTCCAATAGGGCTTATCTTCAGAGGAGCAGACTTGACAACCAACAAAACAGTCCTCTCTTTTTATACAGAAGGGCTCTAAGGACAAGTCTTTTATTTTACCAGACATACATTCATATTGACTCTCGAACAGTTGGGGTAAATTATCTTATGGGGGCAGCACACATGGTCTAGTTCCTGAAGTTTAGTCTATGCAAATGGGAATTCCTGAAATTCCTCTCTCTCTCCCAGGTATGGGAAGAGGTCCAGCCCTGACACACTGGATTCACTGATCTCAGAACTGCTGCTGAAGGAGAGCACAGACACGCTCCCACAGTCCAGGTACTGTCATGTGTGTGTGTGTGTGTGTGTGTGTGTGACTGGTCCAGGACTCATATTGATAAAGTGTCTCAGAGTAGGAGTGCAGGTTCCCTCTGTCTATGTAATCTTATTTATTTTGATCTAAAAGGCGAACTGATCAGCACTCCTACTCTGAGACGCTGTATAAATATGGGCCCTGGTCCTCTGGTCTCAACAGAAGAAAGTACTGTGGTAGTTTGGACATAATTGTTATTTGATACTTTATATATTTTGTCTCTTCCCAGATATGATGAACCATCGTTGTGGTAATAGTGTCTCTGTCCCGGCCCAACACCCGGGCTCATCGCCGTGGCGACGAGCAACTGACCTCAACAACATGGCCGCCTCACCATGGCCGAAGTCCCATCCTAACAACCCCAATGGGTTTCATAACGTATGCATCCCCTCTCTCCCCATCCTCCATCCAGAGGCCAGATAACTGTTCAGGGTCTTATGAAAGTCGTTATCTGTGCATTGTTATTCTAAATCAGGGGAGAGAATTATTGATTGTATGGTCAAAACTGTGCTATTAAATATGAATTATATAACGGATCTACTTATCTTCTGTAGTTGTACACTTATTTGAAATGAGTCTTTAGCCAAGAGCATAAATGAAGGTTCCTTCTGGCTTTGTACATTATACTGGGGAGATTGTACGTCTTTAAATACATGTGTATGCGGACTCTCACATCACAACACGTTTTTGCAATCCCCGGAGAGCTATTAGATCCATTGTACTCCCAACTCTTTTCAGGGCAATGGCAATTTGGTGGCTAAGGGCGCACTCTTGTGGTTGATATGTTTTACTGCATTGAACACGATGTGGCGTTTCCTGGCCTGAAGTCAGAGTAGCTACTGGGTAGGTAGTCTCCCTGTACAAAACATTACGCTTCTTTCACATTGGTGTTCATGCAGAAAGGTATACAAAATATTATACTATAACGTGGGACATTTGTAATGAACTGTCCATTGCAATGGAATAACCTTGGTAACACTTTGTCATATTACCCAACATCAAGTCATCATCGAATTATTGTCATGCCAACAAGTGTAGAATGTGAATGAATAGAATGAGTAAACTGCTATTGGAGGAATCTAGACATAAAATAGGACACGGTAAGGGAGATAGAGGAGAGAGTAGATAAAATGTCATTCAAAATGTTGTGCATTTTGATGACTGAATGTTTCTGATTAATATGCTTGTTGTTATGGTGAATACTGACCTAATAGCCCACCTATTTTGAAATCTCAGTTTAAGTGCAAATTACCATCTAATAGGAAATAGGTCCTTATGTTATTCTATAGCATGTCATATTTGGCACACAATGTTCATTCAACACTGCAGGCTATTTGTACAGCTAGTCTCACATGGTGCATAGAAAGCAAACTCCTAATCCTGTCCTCTAATTCCCAGTTAATCCCACACAATGTATAATTCCCAACCAATTTAATTAACTAAGCACGCCATTGTCTACTTTAAGGGTCCACAGTTGGCTACTCTTAACATTGAAGCTCTTTACGTAGCATTTTTCACACATGTACAATAATACATAGGCAAGGCTATATTATCAATACCATCAAGGGCTCTCTATTCCCATGAATAAAGAATTGGTGAGGTAAAAAAAAAGCACACTGTAACATTCAATTACAATATCATTCTCGTTATGAATTGTTACACTGTATCCCATCGTTGGACGTGGGGGGTGGACCTCCCGATAGATCTCGGCTATGATTCGTCCATTTCTGATATAGGTCATCAGTAGGGGCGCGGTCTAATGTTTTGATTGGCATCGTGTATACACGGCTAGTAAGCAGTGGGACCAGGACAGCTGAGGGGGGTTTGAATTTCCAACTGGGACAGCCACGGCTAATTTACACACACGATTACCGGTAAGTCAGAATGGGCGATTGAAGTTAATTCTACAGAGAAACTATATGTGAAAGGAAAAGGGGACTTTTTGGTCTCCAAGATGGATTTAGCACGTATGGAAGAAGTCAAACCCTGTGTGCTGTCCGTGATGTGTGTGTGGCTGTGGGACCTTTATTTGGAATGGTTTACTGCTTGTCCATTGTGATTGCCTTGCTCATACGCTGAGTGCTTGTTTTCGAATCGGATGCTGTTGACTATGGGAAAGGCCTAAACTATGATGATAATACTCTCCAAACGTGCAGGCTACAATGCCTTGGATGGTTAACAAAAATGGCCGCATGTGTGTGATGAGTTTAATGTTATTTGGTAACAATTGACAGTAAAAACGGACCCATAATTTGTAACGCGTGTGGAACACTCGTCGGCCCATTCATTATTTCCTGGGTATCCGTCTATTTCTAGTCGCCGTAACGGGATCTGTGCCTGAATTTATCGCGCCGCTGATAGGATGTGCGCGCGCGAGGAAGTGTCAGGCAGCAGGAATCCCCACTATCCCAGAAGCACCTCACCAGCAGAGAATAGGGAAGTGGTGTAGAATGTTCCAAGGCCCCGACACGATTTGATAGGCTAGAGTGAAAACACCATTGTTTGTTGAACAACTACCGGGTTTAGTTTATTTGTGCTGAGCTGGTGAATGGACGTGGATCGGGTCTGGTATAGCAGCGTCTGGTCCGAAGGCAGAGGGCAGCAGACGCATGCTATTGACTTTGCCTTCAGATTTGTCTGAGTCGAGTGTAGAATGCCGTCTAATGTCACTACGTAGATGAACTCTTAATCCTGACCCTCTGAATTTGATAATCTTAGTCATTATAAAAGGTTTAGATTAATACATTTTTGGGGTCCTTTTTGGTCATGGTGATGCTGGGTTGGCTTTATTCTCAGGGGCTCTTGCGTATTTCTCTGGCTGGGCTTAGAAGTGGAGGTGATTAGGGGGCAATTGACACCCTGTAAATATGCAACGTCCGGGTGGATCCTTGGGGGTGGAATTGAGGCTGTTCTGAGGGCAAAAGAGGGTGCAACTCAATATTAGGAAGGTGTTCCTAATGTTTTGTACACTCAGTGTATATCTGCAGTAATAGTGGAATGAAAGTGTAGTGTTTCACAGTATTACTTACCCGCCAATGTTGTGATTGGCTTTGATATTCGCCTATTGGTTTCTCTCGCCGGAGCATCAAAATGTGAAAACTGACTGTGCTATCTAGTGGAAATCGCGCTAGGTTTCCACTAGATAGCAAAGTCACAAAGTCAGAACAGTTTCAGTCTGTGATTTAACAAGCACTGAGTAGTGTAGGGAATCATTGTTCCATCTAAATCGCTGTGAAATATATGTTCAATACCCAATAATATACTATTTACAGCTGTTTGATGCTGGTGGACCTTTCGGTTTTGGTCCACGCTTCAAACAGATGTAAAAACTATATATTTTTTAAAGATATGCCACAGCGATTTTAGATGGTACAATAATTCCCTACACTATTATTGTTTTCTCGCTTAAACTGAAATTGAGCGAAAAGTGTAGAATTTTAGCAACCCAGGAAATTACAGTGATTTTTACTAGATAGGACAGCCACAAAGTCAGAACATTTTGACAACAGATGCCCTCCAGCAGGAGAAATCAATTGGCGAATATCACAGCACTGGCTGGTAAGTAATACTGTGAAACACTATCATTCCACTATTAGCACCAGATATATTATTGACATTTTCTGAAATTACATTGCTAAACATCCAATGTGTAACACTTTTAACATCATGGAGCTACTCCAATTCATCAGGGCATCTACAAGGTGTCGGAAGCGTTCCACAGGGATGCTGGCCCATGCTGACTCCAATGCTTCCCACAGTTGTGTCAAGTTGACTGGATGTCCGTTGGGAGGTGGACCATTCTTGATACACATGGGAAACTGTTGAGTGTGAAAAACCCAGCAGCGTTGCAGTTCTTGACACACTCAAACAAGTGCGCCTGGCACCTACTACGATACCCTGTTCAAAGGCACTTAAATATTTTGACTTGCCCATTTACCCTCTGAATGGCAAACATACACAATCCATGTCTCAATTGTCTCAAGGCTTAAAAAATCTTCTTTAATCTGTCTCCTCCTCTTCATCTACACTGATTGAAGTGGATTTAACAAGTGACATCAATAAGGGATTATAGCTTTCACCTGGATTCACCTGGCCAGTCTGTCATGGAACGAGCAGGTGTTCTTAATGTTTTGTACACTATGGATATTATTATGTATTATGGATATTTTCTGAAATTACAATGCAAAAAATACAAATAAATCCTATGTGTTGCACCTTTAATGTAGGCTTAGGTCACAGTTCAAATGAATGCATCTTTCCTTCCTTGGGTGATATTGCCTATAACATAACTGGATTGGTGGAAAGCTAGTCAAGGAAGGAATGAGGGTTGGTATCAGTCCATTTTAATATGACAACCCTTATTCCGTGCACGTAAGCGGAGTATTTGGCTTTGTACTGGCTAGCGTACGTTCTTGATTTTGTTTTGTTTATTTGCTTACTGCACTGCTGCATAGATTAAAGGTGGAAAGCAGCAGTCTCCTGCCGTTCCTGATAATGAATCACCCAAGCAGAGCCAGAGAGACCAACATGACCTATGCCCAGTGGTGGAAAAAGTACCCAATTTTAATACTTGAGTAAAAGTAAAGATACCTAAATAGAAAATGACAAAAGTAAAGATACCTAAATAGAAAATGACTCAAGTAAAAGTTAAAGTCACCCAGTAAAATACTACTTGAGTAAAAGTTAAGAAGTATTTGGTTTTAGATATACTTAACTATCAAAAGTAAAAAAACATTTTTTTAAGGATTGCCAGCGGCACACTCCAACGCTCAGAAATAATTTATAAAGCATTTGTGTTTAGTGAATCTACCAGATCAGAGGCAGTAGGGATGACCAGGGATTTTCTCTTGATAAGTGCGTGCATTTGGCCATTTTCCTATCCTGCTAAGCATTCACAATGTAACGAGTATTTTTGGGTGTCAGGGAAAATGTATGGAGTTAAAAGTACATTATTTTCTTGAGGAATGTAGTGAAGTAAAAGTGAAAGTTGTAAAAAATATAAATAGTAAAGTAAAGAAGAGATACTTTCAAGTTTTGGGGGGTATTTTTACTGAAGTACTTTACACCACTGCCTTTACCTCACATGTCTGTCACGTAGGCACAGGGCCGTCCCAAATGGCATCCTATTCCCTATATAGTGAACGACTTTTGACCAGAACGCTGGCGCTGTTGGGATGCACACACTCGTGTTTGTCTCACACCCACAGAGGCACAGTCTGGGGCTGGACTTGGTCATTGTATCTTCTGAATAAGTGGATGTTATGACATGTCCAATCTCTGTTAGACTATAGCAGACATTACAACCTGGTTTTCCTCATTTCAATCAGGCCTGAGAGAGCGAAATAGACACACACAGACACACACAGACACACACACACACACACACACACACACACACACACACACACACACACACACACACACACACACACACACACACACACACACACACACACACACACACACACACACACACACACACACACACACACACACACACACACACACACACACACACACTCCCTGACCTGCTCTTTCCTACTCTTTCACCTCTTCACCCATCCCCCCTTTTCTTCTCGCGCTCTTTCCACATCTCTTGCTGCTTATCTTGGCTTTCTCCTCTTTCATTCATCTCTCTGAAGACAGCAGTTGGTAGAGGAGAGAGGCTGGAGGAAGACAGTAGTTGGTAGAGGAGAGAGGCTGGAGGAAGACAGCAGTTGGTAGAGGAGAGAGGCTGGAGGAAGACAGTAGTTGGTAGAGGAGAGAGGCTGGAGGAAGACAGCAGTTGGTAGAGGAGAGAGGCTGGAGAAAGACAGTAGTTGGTAGAGGAGCGAGGCTGGAGGAAGACAGTAGTTGGTAGAGGAGAGAGGCTGGAGAAAGACAGTAGTTGGTAGAGGAGGGAGGCTGGAGGAAGACAGCAGTTGGTAGAGGAGAGAGGCTGGAGGAAGACAGTAGTTGGTAGAGGAGAGAGGCTGGAGGAAGACAGTAGTTGGTAGAGGAGAGAGGCTGGAGAAAGACAGTAGTTGGTAGAGGAGGGAGGCTGGAGGAAGACAGCAGTTGGTAGAGGAGAGAGGCTGGATGAAGACAGTAGTTGGTAGAGGAGAGAGGCTGGATGAAGACAGTAGTTGGTAGAGGAGAGAGGCTGGAGGAAGGCAGCAGTTGGTAGAGGAGAGAGGCTGGATGAAGACAGTAGTTGGTAGAGGAGAGAGGCTGGATGAAGACAGTAGTTGGTAGAAGAGAGAGGCTGGAGGAAGGCAGCAGTTGGTAGAGGAGAGAGGCTGGAGGAAGACAGTAGTTGGTAGAGGAGAGAGGCTGGAGGAAGACAGCAGTTGGTAGAGGAGAGAGGCTGGATGAAGACAGTAGTTGGTAGAGGAGAGAGGCTGGAGAAAGACAGTAGTTGGTAGAGGAGAGAGGCTGGAGGAAGACAGTAGTTGGTAGAGGAGAGAGGCTGGAGGAAGACAGCAGTTGGTAGAGGAGGAGGGGCTGGAGGAAGACAGTAGTTGGTAGAGGAGCGAGGCTGGAGACAGACAGCAGTTGGTAGAGGAGGGAGGCTGGAGGAAGACAGTAGTTGGTAGAGGAGAGAGGCTGGAGGAAGACAGTAGTTGGTAGAGGAGAGAGGCTGGAGAAAGACAGTAGTTGGTAGAGGAGGGAGGCTGGAGGAAGACAGCAGTTGGTAGAGGAGCGAGGCTGGAGGAAGACAGCAGTTGGTAGAGGAGGGAGGCTGGAGGAAGACAGTAGTTGGTAGAGGAGCGAGGTTGGAGGAAGACAGTAGTTGGTAGAGGAGAGAGGCTGGAGGAAGACAGTAGTTGGTAGAGGAGGGAGGCTGGAGGAAGACAGCAGTTGGTAGAGGAGAGAGGCTGGAGGAAGACAGTAGTTGGTAGAGGAGAGAGGCTGGAGGAAGACAGCAGTTGGTAGAGGAGGGAGGCTGGAGGAAGACAGCAGTTGGTAGAGGAGAGAGGCTGGAGGAAGACAGTAGTTGGTAGAGGAGCGAGGCTGGAGGAAGACAGTAGTTGGTAGAGGAGCGAGGCTGGAGGAAGACAGTAGTTGGTAGAGGAGAGAGGCTGGAGGAAGACAGTAGTTGGTAGAGGAGCGAGGCTGGAGAAAGACAGTAGTTGGTAGAGGAGCGAGGCTGGAGGAAGACAGTAGTTGGTAGAGGAGAGAGGCTGGAGGAAGACAGTAGTTGGTAGAGGAGAGAGGCTGGAGGAAGACAGTAGTTGGTAGAGGAGCGAGGCTGGAGCAAGACAGTAGTTGGTAGAGGAGCGAGGCTGGAGGAAGACAGCAGTTGGTAGAGGAGTGAGGCTGGAGGAAGACAGTAGTTGGTAGAGGAGCGAGGCTGGAGAAAGACAGTAGTTGGTAGAGGAGAGAGGCTGGAGGAAGACAGTAGTTGGTAGAGGAGAGAGGCTGGAGGAAGACAGTAGGTGGTAGAGGAGCGAGGCTGGAGGAAGACAGTAGTTGGTAGAGGAGCGAGGCTGGAGAAAGACAGTAGTTGGTAGAGGAGATAGGCTGGAGGAAGACAGCAGTTGGTAGAGGAGAGAGGCTGGAGGAAGACAGCAGTTGGTAGAGGAGAGAGGCTGGAGGAAGACAGCAGTTGGTAGAGGAGAGAGGCTGGAGGAAGACAGCAGTTGGTAGAGGAGAGAGGCTGGAGGAAGACAGCAGTTGGTAGAGGAGAGAGGCTGGAGGAAGACAGCAGTTGGTAGAGGAGAGAGGCTGGAGGAAGACAGCAGTTGGTAGAGGAGAGAGGCTGGAGGAAGACAGCAGTTGGTAGAGGAGAGAGGCTGGAGGAAGACAGCAGTTGGTAGAGGAGAGAGGCTGGAGAAAGACAGTAGTTGGTAGAGGAGAGAGGTTGGAGGAAGACAGTAGTTGGTAGAGGAGAGAGGCTGGAGACAGACAGTGTCATGTGACACGATGAGTTACTTTATATCATGAGATTTGGGCTCCCGAGTGGCGCAGCGTCTAAGGCACTGCATCTCAGTGCTAGAGGCATCACTACAGACCCAGGTTTTATTCCAGGCTGTATAACAACGGTCGTGATTGGGATTCCCATCGGGCGGCGCACAATTGGCCCAGCATTGTCCGAGTTAAGGTTAGGCCGGCGTAAGCCGTCATTGTAAATTTGAATTTGTTCTTAACTGACTTGCCTAATTAAATGAAGGTTAAATATTTGTATTTTATTTTACTGGCAATGCAAGCAGATCACAGGATATTACAATCCTACTTCCTGGGCACCGTTTTTAATGAGCAGCACTTTAATTTCACCGCCCTCCTTCATATCGGCCTTCTCTCCATTGAATCCGCTCAATCCGCCCGTCACGTTAATTGGCCCATTACAGCAGAGAGAAAGATAGATCGAGAGCAAGAGCGAGGCTTACTGGCCGGTTTCATTACGTAATGCAGATTACAATAAGGCCCTGCACGCTGATTGGGAGTGAAAGATATCCCCTGGAAGAATGTTAATGGCAGCAAAGCCACTAGGGCAATTCTTCCTCCTCATCGAATCATCCACACCACTGGGCCCCTCCAGGGTCTGTCTCTCTACGGCCGAGGTAAAGGAGGACAGGAGGGAGTAAGGAAAGGAAAGCATGGAGAGAGAGAACACTTAAAGAAGTGGAGAAAAAAAGAGAGGAGGAAGGGAAGCTGAGAGAGAGAGAGAGAGAGAGAGAGAGAGAGAGAGAGAGAGAGAGAGAGAGAGAGAGAGAGAGAGAGAGAGAGAGAGAGAGAGAGAGAGAGAGAGAGAGGAATGAGAGAGGACAAAAGAAGTGGACAAGAGAGGAAGGAGAGAGAGGACAAAAGATGAGGACAAGAGGAGAGGAAAGGGCATAGAGTAAGCTCTTAGAAGAGGAGAGGAGACGAGATGAGGAGAGAGCACACTAAGGTCTTAAGAGAGGAGAGGAGAGGAAAGAGGTGAAGTCACACTGAGAGAGCAGACACAGGAGAGAGAGAAGCTGTTCAGTACTTGAAGGACCTTGATGGAGACAAGAGAGTGGGTGCACACACCTGAGAAGTAGAGAATAAGAGTGAGAGCACACTTTTGGGACTTAAAAGACGTGAGGATGAGAGGAAAGGGGCCCTGAAGAAGAGAAGAGCAAGGAGAGAGGCAGCTGCATACACACACATACAAAATCCATCCTTTTGAGCACAGAGAGTACAGAAAGCAGTATCAGGTAAGGGTCACCAGCACACAAAGATGGCTGGTCAGGGACGGGTGTGAACCAACAACCAACCAGAGCCCTCCCCTTGCCCCTGGTTGCCATGCAACCAGATGACGGACAGCTCGTGATGGAGGGATTATGAAGGATCAGAGTGTCTGTTTTTGTGTAAAACGCCACAGCAGATCATCTCTGTGTTATGCATGCAGGAGTGTGTGTGTGTGTCCACACGGTATTAAAAGCACAGAGAATCGTTCAAAAATAGCACATTTTGTGACCTCTGGTGACCCCTATGAAAGGAGAAATACTAGACTGTGAGATCTAAATCCTATTAATGTTACAAACTGATCTCCATTGCAGTGTTTTGATTCTCTGTTTCTGTGAATGCTCTATTCATTTAAGTACATCCTCAAAGGTCATCACACACACACACACACACACACACACACACACACACACACACACACACACACACACACACACACACACACACACACACTGCATCTTAAGGCAACATCCATTCATGTACGCACAAACAAACACATACACAAGTGAGAGTGACTTTTTTCTCTCTCTCCATCTCCCCAGCACAAGGAAGCAGAGAGGACTGAGTAATAGCCGTCACTCTGGGTTTTTCTCAGTCAATTGAGAATCACAAAGGAGGCCAGTAACCCGGATTGCCTTGGAGCCACAATGTCCTCCCGAGCAGGGCTGGCTGCTAGGACTCCTGGGGTAGCGCAGAGCAATTAGTGAACTTTGCTGCAACATCGCTACAATAGCCTGTACACTCAGAGACTGTGTTATTCAATCCTAGCAGAGCTTGCTCTGGACAGTGGGGTATGCCACGTGTGTTGGTTGGTGTGTGTTGTGGGGAGAGGAGGATTTGGTTGCTAGTTTAGCCAATCTCTAATGACTCCTCTACAACCATCCCAACCCCCCCCCCCCCCCCCCCCACACCCCGAGCAGCCGCTGCCACAAGCCTCAGGTCAGACTGTGTGCCTCTAGATAAGAGGATTACACTGCCAGAAACAAGATGGCCATCTTGACAGATTAATCATTAATAATAATATTCATTAGAACAACAACAACAATCACATTTATCCCTTCATCAGTACATTGATTTCTGTCATTTAACAGATGCTCTTATCCAGAGTGACTTTTAATCATACTTCACTACAATCTCCAATTTAATTTAACCAAAAATGCACTGTCATTTGATGCTGATTGTTTGTTTTGGACACATAATTACATCCTGACCACAGCTTATCACAACCCTCAGCACACACACACACACACACACACACACACACACACACACACACACACACACACACACACACACACACACACACACACACACACACACACACACACACACACACACAGCTTATCACAACCCTCAGCACACACACACACACACACACACACACACACACACACACACACACACACACACACACACACACACACACACACACAGCTTATCACAACCTCCAGCACACACACACACACACACACACACACACACACACACACACACACACACACACACACACACACACACACACACACACACACACACACACACACACACACAGCTTATCACAACCCCCAGCACACACACACACACACACACACACACACACACACACACACACACACACACACACACACACACACACACACACACACACACACACACAGCTTATCACAACCTCCAGCACACACACACATACACACACACACACACACACAGCTTATCACAACCTCCAGCACACATACACACACACACACAAACAGCTTATTACAACCCCCAGCACACATACACACACACAGCTTATCACAACCCTCAGCATACACACACACACAGCTTATCACAACCCCCAGCACACATACTCACACACAGCTTATCACAACCCTCAGCACACACACACACACACACACACACACACACACACACACACACACACACACACACACACACACACACACAGCTTATCACAACCCCCAGCACACACACAGCTTATAACAACCCCCAGCACACACACACACACACACACACACACACACACACACACACACACACACACACACACACACACACACACACACACACACACACACAGCTTATCACAACCTCTCACAACCTTTTTATTTTTATTTAACCTATATTTAACTAGGCAAGTCAGTTATGAACAAATTCTTATTAACAATGACGGGCTACCAAAAGGCAAACGGCCTCCTGCGGGGACGGGGGCTGGGATTAAAAATAAATAAAAAATATAGGACAAAACACACATCACGACAAGAGAGACAAGACTACATGAAGAGAGACCTAAGACAACAACATAGCAAGGCAGCAACACATGACAACACAGCATGGTAGCAACACAACATGACAACACAGCATGGTAGCAACACAGCATGGTAACAACATGGTAGCAACACAACATGGTAGCAACACAACATGGTAGAAACACAACATGGTAGCAACACAACATGGTAGCAACACAGCATGGTAGCAACACAACATGGTAGCAACACAGCATGGTAGCATGGTAGCAACACAACATGGTAGCAGCACAAAACATGGTACAAACATTATTGGACACAGTCAACAGCACACAGGTCAAGAAGGTAGAGACAACAATGCATCATGCAAAGCAGCCACAACTGTCAGTAAGAGTGTCCATGTTTCAGTCTTTGAATGAAGAGATTGAGATAAAACAGTCCAGTTTGAGTGTTTGTTGCAGCTCGTTCCAGTCGCTAGCTGCAGCGAACTGAAAAGACGAGCGACCCAGGGATGTGTGCGCTTTGGGGACCTTTAACAGAATGTGACTGGTTGAACGGGTGTTGTATGTGGAGGATAATGAGGCTGTTAAAATGTGTCCCAAATGGCACCCTTTTCCCTATATAGTGCACTACTTTCCCCTTCTATAGTGCACTACTTTTCCTTATATATGGAATAGGATGCCATTTGGAACGCTGACTAAGACTTTACTAGCTGTAATTCTATGGTGGCCGTACTTGTTTGACCATATTGTGAGCTGAAGGTCAAAGGTCATCAGTAGGGTTTGACCTCCTTGGTCATCTTGGATAGGGTTGGAAAATTCCAGTAACTTTCCCAAAGTCCCGGTTGGAAGATTTCTGGAATTGGGATGAAATAAGCAGAAAATCTGGAATCCTCCAACCCAGATTTCTATGGAAAACCTGGGAAATTTGGGAAGGTTACCGGAATTTTGCAACCCTAATCTTAAGACTTGCTGCCATGGCTAAGACCTAAGCAGTGGGTGATTATTTTAATTGTTTGATGGCTTCGTCTGCTAACCCATTTCATCTCATCAGAGTTATTCAGAGCTGCCTGCGTGGGATGGAGGGATCGGCTTGATGCTGCTGACCTGTATTGTTGATTAATAAGCTACTGTTTACCACTCTCTCAACGGACCTGGGATGTAGGGAGGAGGTTAGAGGGAAGGGAGGATGTAGAAGAGCAGGAATAGAAGAAGAGAGAAATTAGGGTAAGGCTGAATGCATAACCCTTCCTGTTATTCTCAAATAATAGAGGACATTTACATTCTGATTGACATTCAGGCTGATGATGTAAGCAATGTCCTTAAGTGACTGTGGACACAATGGCCATCAGAGTCGTGCTGAAGGAGCGATGGACCCCATCAGTACCTGGGATCATTGTCCTTGTCTGGTCTCCGCTGGACAAGAATGAGATGACCCTCCAGAGAAAGAGAGATAGCGAATAGAGAGAGAGAGGGAGCAAGAGTGTGAGAAAGAAGGTGTGTCAGATACAGATTGTGTAAACCCCTGGTCTAGGGCTGGGGGAAATGGCAAAAATATCATATCACAGTATTGAGAAAAAATTTGACGGTATTTTATGTTTTTAAATAATAATAGTTGTACATTTGCTTTATGGGTAGTGTGTGACCCCAGGGTGGCAAACATACATTCTAAATGATGTCAATGGGTCTTTCTCCATTCTGATTGTTTTATACTGTTCAACTTGAATTCAACTTCAACCCCAAATCATTTTCATTCATTTCTGTATTTCCTGCACTCATTTGAGATCATTTCCACACTGCCACGTAGGGCTGCACAATATGGGCAAACAATCTAGGCCTTATTTTTCTACCAACTGTTGCAATTGCGATTTGACTTAGAATTAAATAGAATGATTTTTTAAATTCTATAGTTAGAATGAACAATTTTTGGCTCAAACACATTAAGAAAGGAAATAAATTCCACAAGTTAACTTTTAACAAGGCACACCTGTTAATTGAAATGCATTCCAGGTGACTACCTCATGAAGCTGGTTGAGAGAATGCCAAGAGTGTGCAAAGCTGTCATCAAGACAAAGGGTGGCTACTTTGAAGAATCTCAAAAATAAAATTGATTTTGATTTGTTTAACACTTTTTCGGTTACTACATGATTCCATGTGTTATTTCATAGTTTTGATGTCTTCACTATTATTCTACAATGTAAAAAAAAAACTTGAATGAGTAGGGGTGTACAAACTGGTACTGTAGGTCTACACCATCACTGGTATTATCAGGCTGTATAGCTAGTTATGTTTGCTAGTACATTTATTAGCTAGCTAGCGATTAGCATTAGCGATTAGCGGCTAACAAGATTTAGGCCCAACTTACTAAGAAAAGACAAACGCTAGTGGATTTATATTAACAAGCAAAGTGAAAACAGCATCGTTGTTGTCAACATTGTTTCATGTGCTGCATTGACCATGCAGATTGAACAGAAGTGTCTCGTGCTCGAGGAACAACAAATGCGCTCCTTGAGTGACAGGGGTGGGGCTAGGTCTGTGTGGGGCGGGGCTAGGTCTGTGTGGAAAGTGGCATGGGGAGAGAGAGAGAGAGAGAGCGGAGAGAGATGACTCAAGTAGTGAAGTAAACTATAAAAATGGATGTTACACACGGCGTATTACATTTAACAAAACAAACATTCATATACTGTTATAGAAGGTAAAGTAAAAACCCAAACTGGACCTTGCATCAATACTGGTATATGGTAAAATATGGTATACCTCCCAACCATACCCTGGTCATAAGCATTGTCTCATGAGTGTGTTCTTTCTCTGTGTCTTTCAATCTCTCTCTCTCTCTCTCTCTCTCTCTCTCTCTCTCTCTCTCTCTCTCTCTCTCTCTCTCTCTCTCTCTCTCTCTCTCTCTCTCTCTTTTTCTCTCTCTCTCTCTCTTTCCCCTCTCTCTCTCTTGCTGTCTCTTTCCCTCTTTCTCCCTCTCTCTCCCCTTTTCCCTTTTCTCTCTCTCCTATAGGCTTTCAGGGTTGACGGATGAGTAGATTGTAGAAGGACAGGGAGGGTTGGGGTTAACCGTCAGATACAGGTAAGATCACCACCTGTCCTCCTCTTTATCCTACAGGTGTCATTATAGGTCCTTTGCTTTCTGTGAGTGTGTATTATATGTGTTTGTGTTTAGGCTAGGGGAATGTGTGGGTGTGTCTTAAATGCATGTTTATTTGAATGCACTTTCCATGTTTAAAAGCATCTGTGTGTTTGTGTGTGTGTGAGAGCGATAACTATAGAGGATGTCTGTTTGTATATAAACAAGCGTTTGTGTGGGTGTAATGTACTGAATGTGCCGGGAGTGTTAAGCCTTGTGTTGCCTCTGGCTACTACCACTATCTGACTGTAGCTTTGTGTTGCCCCTGGCTACTACCACTATCTGACTTTAGCCTTGTGTTGCCCCTGGCTACTACCACTATCTGACTTTAGCCTTGTGTTGCCCCTGGCTACTACCACTATCTGACTGTAGCCTTGTGTGCTCCTAGCTACTACCACTATCTGACTGTAGCCTTGTGTTGCCTCTGGCTACTACCACTATCTGACTGTAGCCTTGTGTTGCCCCTGGCTACTACCACTATCTGACTGTAGCCCTGTGTTGCCCCTGGCTACTACCACTATCTGACTGTAGCCTTGTGTTGCCCCTGGCTACTACCACTATCTGACTGTAGCCTTGTGTTGCCCCTGGCTACTACCACTATCTGACTGTCGCCTTGTGTTTCCCCTGGCTACTACCACTATCTGACTGTAGCCCTGTGTTGCCCCTGGCTACTACCACTATCTGACTGTAGCCTTGTGTTGCCCCTGGCTACTACCACTATCTGACTTTAGCCTTGTGTTGCCCCTGGCTACTACCACTATCTGACTGTAGCCTTGTGTGCTCCTAGCTACTACCACTATCTGACTGTAGCCTTGTGTTGCCTCTGGCTACTACCACTATCTGACTGTAGCCTTGTGTTGCCCCTGGCTACTACCACTATCTGACTGTAGCCCTGTGTTGCCCCTGGCTACTACCACTATCTGACTGTAGCCTTGTGTTGCCCCTGGCTACTACCACTATCTGACTGTAGCCTTGTGTTGCCCCTGGCTACTACCACTATCTGACTGTCGCCTTGTGTTTCCCCTGGCTACTACCACTATCTGACTGTAGCCCTGTGTTGCCCCTGGCTACTACCACTATCTGACTGTAGCCTTGTGTTTCCCCTGGCTACTACCACTATCTGATTGTAGCCTTGTGTTGCCCCTGGCTACTACCACTATCTGATTGTAGCCTTGTGTTTCCCCTGGCTACTACCACTATCTGACTGTAGCCTTGTGTTTCCCTGGCTACTACCACTATCTGACTGTAGCCTTGTGTTTCCCCTGGCTACTACCACTATCTGACTGTATCCTTGTCTCTACAGTTCCACCCTGACAACCCAGTCACAACCATGATTACAGGTAGAGGAAGAGATCCCCTGTATCTGCTATTAACACTGGTACACTCTATGGCAGTCCAAAAACCTGTATATTGCTAATATAATGCTGATATAACATTGGTATAACGCTATTTGTGAGCACACTTTCTAATGTTAACACATTGCTGTTCCTCTTGGTAGGCCGTCATTGTAAATAAGAATTTGTTCTTAATTCTTAATAATATATTTTTTTTTATTGAGTGCATATATCAGACACCATCTTTTGGAGATCTACCCCAGTGATAGAGAGTACCGCACTTTGAGAACTGAGAGAGAGAGGAAGAGAGAGAATCCAGAGTAGATTCTGTAATCCTATGTTTTTGCAGTAGGATTAAAATCCTGCTCAGATTTGCTGTGGATGGGGTTGGGGCTGACTGGGAATAGGGAGGGGGTGGGGCTTACTGGGAAGAGGGAGGGATGTGGGTGGTGAAGGGGGGGCGGAGTGGATTAGGGACTGCAGATCATATCCTCTTAATCTACAGCTGTGTGAGAGGGGGAGGGGCATTGAGAGCGAAGGGGGGGGGGGGGGGGGGAGGTTACAGGAGGACCACCTAATTGTGTAGAATGTAGATGGAATGAACATGTCCCCTAGACACAGATCTAAGATCAGTTTGTGTCAGTATCAGTCGCCTGTAGAAAGGAAGAGGAGTTTCGAAGGGCAACCGAAAGAGTCCGGAAAAATTTTGATGATTGCATGTGAACTCAAACAAACCCTCAACAGCAGGAGAGGATTTGGGGATTTGGTGTAAGGAGGGGCTAGGAGGGTGTGTGTGTGTGTGTGTGTGTGTGTGTGTGTGTGGTGGGGGTGAGGTATTAAAGGGAGTGTTGAGGGAGGGGATTGAGAACGACTGAATCTGTGTCCACATCTGTGTGAGCAAGCTATCTGTCTCCATCTCTCTCGATCTCTCTCTGTCCTTAGTGTCTCTCTCCTCTTTATTTCCTTCTAGTTCTATTTCTTTCATCTCCTATCTCTGTCTTTCATCTCCTATCTCTGTATTCCATCTCCTATCTCTGTCTTTCATCTCCTATCTCTGTCTTTCATCTCCTATCTCTGTCTTCCATCTCCTATCTCTGTCTTTCATCTCCTATCTCTGTCTTCCATCTCCTATCTCTGTCTTCCATCTCCTATCTCTGTCTTTCATCTCCTATCTCTGTCTTCCATCTCCTATCTCTGTCTTTCATCTCCTCTGCATCTTCATCTCCCTCCCTTCCTTCTCTTTGAGGGTAGAGATTGTTGATCATTGTGTAGTAGACTGAAGGGTAGAGACTGTTGATCATTGTGTAGTAGACTGAAGGGTAGAGACTGTTGATCATTGTGTAGTAGACTGAAGGGTAGAGACTGTTGATCATTGTGTAGTAGACTGAAGGGTAGAGACTGTTGATCATTGTGTAGTAGACTGAAGGTTAGAGACTGTTGATCATTGTGTAGTAGACTGAAGGTTAGAGACTGTTGATCATTGTGTAGTAGACTGAAGGGTAGAGACTGTTGATCATTGTGTAGTAGACTGAAGGGTAGAGACTGTTGATCATTGTGTAGTAGACTGAAGGGTAGAGACTGTTGATCATTGTGTAGTAGACTGAAGGGTAGAGACTGTTGATCATTGTGTAGTAGACTGAAGGGTAGAGACTGTTGATCATTGTGTAGTAGACTGAAGGGTAGAGACTGTTGATCATTGTGTAGTAGACTGAAGGGTAGAGACTGTTGATCATTGTGTAGTAGACTGAAGGGTAGAGACTGTTGATCATTGTGTAGTAGACTGAAGGGTAGAGACTGTTGATCATTGTGTAGTAGACTGAAGGGTAGAGACTGTTGATCATTGTGTAGTAGACTGAAGGGTAGAGACTGTTGATCATTGTGTAGTAGACTGAAGGGTAGAGACTGTTGATCATTGTGTAGTAGACTGAAGGGTAGAGACTGTTGATCATTGTGTAGTAG
Source organism: Salvelinus alpinus (assembly GCF_045679555.1). NCBI lineage: Eukaryota > Metazoa > Chordata > Actinopteri > Salmoniformes > Salmonidae > Salvelinus > Salvelinus alpinus. The sequence goes on along the minus strand of NC_092114.1, from coordinate 19,278,535 downwards.
ACTGAAGGGTAGAGACTGTTGATCATTGTGTAGTAGACTGAAGGGTAGAGACTGTTGATCATTGTGTAGTAGACTGAAGGGTAGAGACTGTTGATCATTGTGTAGTAGACTGAAGGGTAGAGACTGTTGATCATTGTGTAGTAGACTGAAGGGTAGAGACTGTTGATCATTGTGTAGTAGACTGAAGGTTAAGGGCAGAGGAGCCAGTTTTAGACCAACTATCACTTAGTGGTGGTGGTGGTTGACTTGTGGTTAGGTTAGCATAGCTGCGGTCGAGGAGCGGTCGAAGAGCGTTCATGGTCCTGGCTATGGAGGACGCCTGTCGCAACGGGGTGGAGGTAGCGGTGGAGTCCCCTCCGGATGCAGCCGGGACGGGAGAGCAAGGCGGGACAGGAGATGGGTCGGCCGGGGCGGGGGCGGCTGCTGAGCCCACAGAGGGAGCCGACACATCCGGAGGTGAGATTCTCAGTTGCAGATATTGATACTGTGGAAAAATGTTGTTACCAGATAGATATAGTTTAGCTGTGAGGGGTGATATATGTGGTTGCCAGATAGATATAGTTTAGCTGTGAGGGGTGATATATGTGGTTGCCAGATAGATATAGTTTAGCTGTGAGGGGTGATATATGTGGTTGCCAGATAGATATAGTTTAGCTGTGAGGGGTGATATATGTGGTTGCCAGATAGATATAGTTTAGCTGTGAGGGGGGATATATGTGGTTGCCAGATAGATATAGTTTAGCTGTGAGGAGTGATATATGTGGTTGCCAGATAGATGTACTTTAGCTGTGAGGGGTGATATTTGTGGTTGCCAGATAGATATAGTTTAGCTGTGAGGGGTGATATATGTGGTTGCCAGATAGATATAGTTTAGCTGTGAGGGGTGATATATGTGGTTGCCAGATAGATATAGTTTAGCTGTGAGGGGTGATATATGTGGTTGCCAGATATATATTGTTTAGCTGTGAGGGGTGATATATGTGGTTGCCAGATAGATGTACTTTACCTGTGAGGGGTGATATATGTGGTTGCCAGATAGATGTAGTTTAGCTGTAAGGGGTGATATTTGTGGTTGCCAGATAGATGTAGTTTAGCTGTGAGGGGTGATATTTGTGGTTGCCAGCCATTCATTACCCTCCAGGGGAAAGATACTTTTAAACTATTTCTACTCCAAAGGTGTTTACAGTTGTCCCCTTATTAAAATGACATGACTCACACGAGGCCTGTAACATGAATACATAAACATATATTTTTTGTGTGTATACATGTGAGCGTGTGTGCGAGTGTGTGTGTATGATTTCCAGGCAACACTGTAGTCTGGTCACTTTCTTAGTCAGCTGTTTCTGTGGCACACACCTCCCGGTGATCACCTAGGCTTATGACCCTCTCTCACCATGGTGTGTGTGTGTGAATGAGTTCACACTCTTTTTCATATGCTTGATGCAATGAAAAGTTATGCGTGTGTGTGTGTGTGTGTGTGTGTGTGTGTGTGTGTGTGTGTGTGTGTGTGTGTGTGTGTGTGTGTGTGTGTGTGTGTGTGTGTGTGTGTGTGTGTGTGTGTGTGTGTGTGTGTGTGTGTGTGTGAATGCTTGTGTATGCGTGTGTATGCGTGTGTATGTGCGCGCGCGTGTGTGTGTGTATGCGTGTGTATGTGTGTGTGTGTATGCGCGTGTATGTGTATGCGCGGGTGTATACGCGTGCGTGTGTGTGCGTGTGTGTGTGTGCGTGTGTATGCGTGTGTGTATGCGTGTGTATGCGTCTATCTGCGTGTGTGTGTGTGTGTGTGTGTGTGTGTGTGTGTGTATGCGTGTGTATGCGTGTGTATGCGTGTGTATGAGTGTGTATGCGTGTGTATGAGTGTGTATGCGTGTGTATGCGTGTGTATGCGTGTGTGTGTGTGTATGCGTGTGTATGCGTGTGTGTGTGTGTGTGTATGTGTGTGTATGCGTGTATCTGCGTGTGTTCTAATAATACCTCTTCAGATCATGCCATGGTTCGGGTCTGTGAGTGACAGAGATATTTCTATGCTACCCATGAATTACAATGAGATTCAGGCAGAGATCCATTTATATAAAGCCTGGATATTACTATATTATTATACATATAGTGCATTTGGAAAGTATTTAGACCCCTTGACTTTTTCCACTTTTTGTTATGTTACAGCCTTTTTCTAAAATTGATTCAATATGGTTTTCCCCTCATCAATCTACACACAATACCCCATAATGACAGAGCAAAAAACAGGTTTTTAGACACTTTTGCAAATGTACACTACCGTTCAAAAGGTGGGGTCACTTAGAAATGTCCTTGTTTTTGAAAGATTTTTTATTTTTTTTGTCCATTAAAATAACATCAAATTGATCAGAAATACAGTGTAGACATTGGTAATGTTGTAAATTACTATTGTAGCTGGAAACAGCTGATTTTTAATGGAATATCTACATAGGCGTACATAGGCCATTATCAGCAACCATCACGCCTGTGTTCCAATGGCAGGTTGTGTTAGCTAATCCAAGTTTATCATTTTAAAAGGTTAATTGATCATTAGATAAACCCTTTTGCAATTATGTTAACACAGCTGAAAACTGTTGTTCTGATTTAAAGAAGCAATAAAACTGTCCTTCTTTAGACTCGTTGAGTATCTGGAGCATCAGCATTTGTGGGTTCGATTACAGGCTCAAAATAGCCAGAAACAAATAACTTTCTTATGAAACTCGTCAGTCTATTCTTGTTCTGAGAAATAAAGGCTATTCCATGCGAGAAACTGCCAAGAAACTGAAGATCTCGTACAACGCTGTGTACTTCTCCCTTCACAGAACAGCGCAAACGGGCTCTAACCAGACTAGAAAGAGGAGTGGGAGGCCCCGGTGCACAACTGAGCAAGAGGACAAGTACATTAGAGCGTCTATTTTGAGAAACAGATGCCTCACAAGTCCTCAACTGGCGGCTTCATTAAATAGTACCCGCAACACACCAGTCTTAACGTCAACAGTGAAGAGGCGACTCTGGGATGCTGGCCTTCTAGGCAGAGTTGCAAAGAAAAAGCCACATCTCAGACTGGCCAATAAAAATTAAATATTAAGATGGGCAAAAGAACACAGTCACTGGACAGAGGAAGATTGGAAAAAGTGTGATGGACAGACGAATCTAAGTTTGAGGTGTTCGGATCACAAAGAAGAACATTCGTGAGACGCAGAAAAAATGAAAAGATGCTGGAGGAGTGCTTGACGCCATCTGTCATCCATGGTGGAGGCAATGTGAGGGTCTGGGGGTGCTTGGTGGTGGTAAAGTGGGAGATTTGTACAGGGTAAAAGGGATCTTGAAGAAGGAAGGCTATCACTCCATTTTGCAACACCATGCCATACCCTGTGGATGGCGCTTAATTTGAGCCAATTTCTTCCTATAACAGGACAATGACCCAAAGCACAGCTCCAAACTATGCAAGAACTATTTAGGGAAGAAGCAGTCAGTGGGTATTCTGTCTATAATGGAGTGGCCAGCATAGTCACCGGATCTCAACCATATTGAGCTGTTGTGGGAGCAGCTTGACCGTATGGTACGTAAGAAGTGCCCATCAAGCCAATCCAATTTGTGGGAGGTGCTTCAGGAAGCATGGGGTGAAATCTCTTCAGATTACCTCAACAAATTGACAACTAGAATGCCAAAGGTCTGCAAGGCTGTAATTGCTGCAAATGGAGGATTCTTTGACAAAAACAAAGTTTGAAGGATCCAATTATTATTTCAATTAAAAATAATTATTTATAACCTTGTCAATGTCTTGACTATATTTCTTATTCATTTTGCAACTCATTTCATGTATGTTTTCATGGAAAACAAGGACATTTCTAAGTGACCCTAAACTTTTAAATGGTAGTGTACAGTTAGGACTTGGCTAAGGGCTGTGTCCAGGCACTCTGCGTTGCGGCGTGCGTAAGAACAGCCCTTAGCCGTGGTATATTGGCCATATATCACACCTCCTCGGGCCTTGATTCATTCTACTACAGGACCGTAGCGTGGGAAACCAGAGAGAGACCAGCAGAAGGAGAGAGTGGAGGAGAAACTGTGAAGAGAACTAGATTATTGCAGAGGACTTCATTGTCTTCATGGCTTTACATATTTAATCTCAGGCATACAAACACACACACGCACACACACACACACACACGCACGCACGTACACACACACACACACACACACACACACACACACACACACACACACACACACACACACACACACACACACACACACACACACACACACACAAATGCATGCACACAAACACGCACACACATACACACACACCTCCACAGTGCTGTAAGTGTATTACAGGGGCTTACCGGGGCTTTGAGACCCTAGGTTTAACGTCTTAGCTCTCTGATACCTGGATAGTCCACACCTCTCTCCTTGTCAGGACAAGAGAGGACACACAGGGTCAGAGAAGTCTTCATCTCAGGACCAGACTGAAATGGAATTCATTGAGATAATTGGAAAGACGATATAATCGTATCAAACCACACTTTTCTGTCTCGTGGACTTCTGGATGGAAGTTGTTTTCCATTGAGGAACATTTCCAGGGCTGATGGACAAGCTTCAGCTCGAAAACCAAACTACCAAAAAAAAACTACAGAAGAACTGATTAGTAGGCTTGTCTAGTTTTTGACGTTGTCTTTTGTCTGACTGGATTATAGTTTGGATTTGAATTGGACAGTTTTTTATTGCTGTGACCTATCAACTGCAGTGAAAAGGACTGGTCTATTGAACTACATTGAGAGGGAGTGAATGAACTACAGGCATGGCCGCAGGTTGCACAGACTTCTACTGTATTCTATTGGCATGGGAATTCTAAGTAGAATTTGAATGTGGTTGTGTGTTTTGGCTGGACTGTGCTAAAGCAGAATGAGAGGGTACAGACAGGGCAGGTGTCACTAAGGCAGTATGAGAGGCTACAGACAGGGCATGTGTCACTAAGGCAGTATGAGAGGGTACAGACAGGGCAGGTGTCACTAAGGCAGTATGAGAGGCTACAGACAGGGCAGGTGTCACTAAGGCAGTATGAGAGGGTACAGACAGGGCAGGTGTCACTAAGGCAGTATGAGAGGCTACAGACAGGGCAGGTGTCACTAAGGCAGTATGAGAGGCTACAGACAGGGCAGGTGTCACTAAGGCAGTATGAGAGGCTACAGACAGGGCAGGTGTCACTAAGGCAGTATGAGAGGCTACAGACAGGGCATGTGTCACTAAGGCAGTATGAGAGGGTACAGACAGGGCAGGTGTCACTAAGGCAGTATGAGAGGCTACAGACAGGGCAGGTGTCACTAAGGCAGTATGAGAGGGTACAGACAGGGCAGGTGTCACTAAGGCAGTATGAGAGGCTACAGACAGGGCAGGTGTCACTAAGGCAGTATGAGAGGGTACAGACAGGGCAGGTGTCACTAAGGCAGTATGAGAGGCTACAGACAGGGCAGGTGTCACTAAGGCAGTATGAGAGGCTACAGACAGGGCAGGTGTCACTAAGGCAGTATGAGAGGCTACAGACAGGGCAGGTGTCACTAAGGCAGTATGAGAGGCTACAGACAGGGCAGGTGTCACTAAGGCAGTATGAGAGGCTACAGACAGGGCAGGTGTCACTAAGGCAGTATGAGAGGCTACAGACAGGGCAGGTGTCACTAAGGCAGTATGAGAGGCTACAGACAGGGCAGGTGTCACTAAGGCAGTATGAGAGGGTACAGACAGGGCAGGTGTCACTAAGGCAGTATGAGAGGCTACAGACAGGGCAGGTGTCACTAAGGCAGTATGAGAGGCTACAGACAGGGCAGGTGTCACTAAGGCAGGATGAGAGGCTACAGACAGGGCAGGTGTCACTAAGGCAGGATGAGAGGCTACAGACAGGGCAGGTGTCACTAAGGCAGGATGAGAGGCTACAGACAGGGCAGGTGTCACTAAGGCAGTATGAGAGGCTACAGACAGGGCAGGTGTCACTAAGGCAGTATGAGAGGCTACAGACAGGGCAGGTGTCACTAAGGCAGTATGAGAGGCTACAGACAGGGCAGGTGTCACTAAGGCAGTATGAGAGGCTACAGACAGGGCAGGTGTCACTAAGGCAGTATGAGAGGGTACAGACAGGGCAGGTGTCACTAAGGCAGTATGAGAGGCTACAGACAGGGCAGGTGTCACTAAGGCAGTATGAGAGGCTACAGACAGGGCAGGTGTCACTAAGGCAGGATGAGAGGCTACAGACAGGGCAGGTGTCACTAAGGCAGGATGAGAGGCTACAGACAGGGCAGGTGTCACTAAGGCAGGATGAGAGGCTACAGACAGGGCAGGTGTCACTAAGGCAGTATGAGAGGCTACAGACAGGGCAGGTGTCACTAAGGCAGTATGAGAGGCTACAGACAGGGCAGGTGTCACTAAGGCAGTATGAGAGGCTACAGACAGGGCAGGTGTCACTAAGGCAGTATGAGAGGCTACAGACAGGGCAGGTGTCACTAAGGCAGTATGAGAGGCTACAGACAGGGCAGGTGTCACTAAGGCAGTATGAGAAGCTACAGACAGGGCAGGTGTCACTAAGGCAGTATGAGAGGCTACAGACAGGGCAGGTGTCACTAAGGCAGTATGAGAGGCTACAGACAGGGCAGGTGTCACTAAGGCAGTATGAGAGGCTACAGACAGGGCAGGTGTCACTAAGGCAGTATGAGAGGCTACAGACAGGGCAGGTGTCACTAAGGCAGTATGAGAGGCTACAGACAGGGCAGGTGTCACTAAGGCAGTATGAGAGGCTGCAGACAGGGCAGGTGTCACTAAGGCAGTATGAGAGGCTACAGACAGGGCAGGTGTCACTAAGGCAGTATGAGAGGGTACAGACAGGGCAGGTGTCACTAAGGCAGTATGAGAGGCTACAGACAGGGCAGGTGTCACTAAGGCAGTATGAGAGGCTACAGACAGGGCAGGTGTCACTAAGGCAGTATGAGAGGCTACAGACAGGGCAGGTGTCACTAAGGCAGTATGAGAGGCTACAGACAGGGCAGGTGTCACTAAGGCAGTATGAGAGGCTACAGACAGGGCAGGTGTCACTAAGGCAGTATGAGAGGCTACAGACAGGGCAGGTGTCACTAAGGCAGTATGAGAGGCTACAGACAGGGCAGGTGTCACTAAGGCAGTATGAGAGGCTACAGACAGGGCAGGTGTCACTAAGGCAGTATGAGAGGCTACAGACAGGGCAGGTGTCACTAAGGCAGTATGAGAGGCTACAGACAGGGCAGGTGTCACTAAGGCAGTATGAGAGGGTACAGACAGGGCAGGTGTCACTAAGGCAGTATGAGAGGCTACAGACAGGGCAGGTGTCACTAAGGCAGTATGAGAGGCTACAGACAGGGCAGGTGTCACTAAGGCAGTATGAGAGGCTACAGACAGGGCAGGTGTCACTAAGGCAGTATGAGAGGCTACAGACAGGGCAGGTGTCACTAAGGCAGTATGAGAGGCTACAGACAGGGCAGGTGTCACTAAGGCAGTATGAGAGGCTACAGACAGGGCAGGTGTCACTAAGGCAGTATGAGAGGCTACAGACAGGGCAGGTGTCACTAAGGCAGTATGAGAGGCTACAGACAGGGCAGGTGTCACTAAGGCAGTATGAGAGGCTACAGACAGGGCAGGTGTCACTAAGGCAGTATGAGAGGCTACAGACAGGGCAGGTGTCACTAAGGCAGTATGAGAGGCTACAGACAGGGCAGGTGTCACTAAGGCAGTATGAGAGGGTACAGACAGGGCAGGTGTCACTAAGGCAGTATGAGAGGCTACAGACAGGGCAGGTGTCACTAAGGCAGTATGAGAGGCTACAGACAGGGCAGGTGTCACTAAGGCAGTATGAGAGGCTACAGACAGGGCAGGTGTCACTAAGGCAGTATGAGAGGCTACAGACAGGGCAGGTGTCACTAAGGCAGTATGAGAGGCTACAGACAGGGCAGGTGTCACTAAGGCAGTATGAGAGGCTACAGACAGGGCAGGTGTCACTAAGGCAGTATGAGAGGCTACAGACAGGGCAGGTGTCACTAAGGCAGTATGAGAGGCTACAGACAGGGCAGGTATCACTAAGGCCTACACTTTCACTTGCTCTATTTATTTTTTCAACTAACTTTTGTTGCGTGTGTGTCTTGCATCTACTGTATGTGTGTGACTTACTCACTCCCTCCCCCTCTCTCCTCTCTTCCCCCTCTCTCCCACCTTCCCCCTCTCTCCCATCCCTCCCCCTCTCTCCCCCTTCCCCCTCTCCCACATCCCTCCCCCTCTCTCCCCCTTCCCCCTCTCCCACATCCCTCGCCCTCTCTCCTCCCTCCCTCTCTCTCTCCCCCTCTCCTCTCCCCCCCACAGCGATGCAGCAGGTGTTGGACAACCTGGGGGAGCTGCCTACCTCCATGGGGGCCAAAGACATCGACCTCATCTTCCTCAGAGGCATCATGGAGAGTCCCATTGTACGGTCACTCTTCAAGGTAGCAGACACACATAGGGGAGAACACACTGAGACTGACTCACACACTGACAGGCCTCAGGTTGGCAAGTCACAGGCTGGCAGGTTACAGGCTGGCAGACCACACGTTGGTAGGTTACAGGCTGGCAGGCCACACGTTGGCAGGTTACAGGATGGCAGACCACACGTTGGTAGGTTACAGGCTGGCAGACCACACGCTGGCAGGTTACAGGCTGGCAGGTCACAGGTTGGCAGGTTACAGGCAGGCAGACCACACGCTGGCAGGTTACAGGCTGGCAGACCACAGGTTGGCAGGTTACAGGCTGGCAGACCACACGCTGGCAGGTTACAGGCTGGCAGGTCACAGGTTGGCAGGTTACAGGCAGGCAGACCACACGCTGGCAGGTTACAGGCTGGCAGACCACACGCTGGCAGGTTACAGGCTGGCAGAC
>NC_092114.1:19107119-19264619 GCF_045679555.1 Salvelinus alpinus | reverse complement strand
ATGAAAGGGGAGATGGTTTAGGATCAAACCCCTCCCTTAGAATACTGACCTCTATCCATTGACCTATCAGAGGACTTAGAGGGATTTTCAGAGTGTGAACAAATAGGATTTATATATTTGAGAATGGAATATCTCTGCACCAATCAGAAGCATGCATGCTGTCAGCTCAGAGATAAGACCTTGATATGAGAGAGAAAGAGAGAAGAGAGAGAGGAGAGAGAGGAGAGAGGAGAGAGAGAAGAGTGAGAGAAGAGTGAGAGAGACAGAGACAGACAGCGAGAGAGAGGGAGAGTGTGATTGTGTTTGACAGTTTTACGCTGTAGGTTATGTTTGGAGTTATGATGTTCTGTCCTCTCTTACTCAGCCGTCACTTAACAACACATGCCTTCCATATCATTACATCTCTCTCCCTTCATTTAGCAGGAGGAGGAAAAAAAGTTGATTATTCTTCCCTTTAAAGTAGGCTGTTTCTCTCCCCTTTAAACTAGGCTGTTTTTCTCCCCTTTAAACTAGGCTGTGTTTCTCCCCTTTAAACTAGGCTGTGTTTCTCCCCTTTAAACTAGGCTGTGTTTCTCCCCTTTAAACTAGGCTGTTTCTCCCCTGTAAACTAGGCTGTGTTTCTATTCCCTTTAAACTAGGCTGTTTCTCCCCTTTAAACTAGGCTGTGTTTCTATTCCCTTTAAACTAGGCTGTGTTTCTCTGCCCTTTAAACTAGGCTGTGTTTCTCCCCTTTAAACTAGGCTGTTTCTCTGCCCTTTAAACTAGGCTGTGTTTCTCCACTTTAAACTAGGCTGTGTTACTCTCCCCTTTAAACTAGGCCGTGTTTCTCTCCACTTTAAACTAGGCTGTGTTTCTCTCCCCTTTAAACTAGGCTGTGTTTCTCCCCTCTGTCAGCCCTTACACACACACCTCCTGCCAGCTTCTCCAAGGAGGGAAGAGAACTGGGAAGGAGTGAGGGAGGGTTTGGGGTTTAAGATAAATGGTTCCATCCCTGTAATTGTATGTGGGACATTTATTTTGGTGGAGCCTAATATTTGTTTTACGTCAGAAAGGGACTGGTGTTCATGATTTAAAACACAACTTCCAGTTTGCAGCTTAAGACAATGAACACAATTTATAACCTCAATGTTTTTCTTCCCTCCCATCTTCCCTTCTCCTTCTACCCATCTTCCTCATCCTCTCCTTCTCCTGCTCATCTCCCCTCTCCTCCACCTCTCTCTCTCTCTCTCTCTCTCTCTCTCTCTCTCTCTCTCTCTCTCTCTCTCTCTCTCTCTCTCTCTCGCTCTCTCTCTCTCACACTCTCTCTCTCACACTCTCTCTCTCACACTCTCTCACACTCTCTCTCTCTCACACTCTCTCTCTCTCTCTCTCTCTCTCACACTCTCTCACACTCTCTCTCTCACACTCTCTCTCTCACACTCTCTCTCCTCTCCCTCTCTCTCTCTCTCTCTCTCTCCCTCTCAGTCCCTCCTGGAGGCCCATGACATGGTAGCCTCTAAGTGCTATGAAGCTGTGCCCCCAGCAGAGCTGTCCAATGAGGCGCTGGTGAACAGTGCTCTGATGCAGGCCGACGCTGTACGCATGATCGGCATCCGCAAGAAGGCTGGAGAACCACTGGTGAGAGGGAGACAGAGGGAGACAGAGGGAGACAGAGGGGGAGTGTGTATGTGTATATATTAGGTTGTTTGTGCGTGTGTGTGTGAGCATGTTTGTGTGTTTCTGCATCTCTGTAATATGATTTCATTGACCTTCCGTTCCTTCCCTCTCTCAGGGAGTGACGTTCAGAGTGGAGAAGGAGGAGCTGGTCATCGCTAGGATCCTCCACGGAGGAATGATTGACAGACAGGGTCTGCTACACGTGGGTGACATCATAAAGGAAGTGAATGGGCGGGACGTAGGTAACAACCCCACTGAGCTGCAAGAGATGCTGAAGGACTGCAGCGGAGGAATCACTCTGAAGATACTGCCTAGTTATAGAGATGCACCTGCCCCACCACAGGTACACAAACACACACACACACATGGATGCAAACATGTGCCCTCTCTCAAGCATTTATGCTTTCTTTCTCTCGCTCTCTCTCTCTCTCTCTCTCTCTCTCTCTCTCTCTCTCTCTCTCTCCCTTTCTCTCAATTCAATTCAATTCAAGGGGCTTTATTGGCATGGGAAACGTGTTAACATTGCCAAAGCAAGTGAGGTAGATAATACACAAAAGTGAAATAAACAATACAAATTAACAGTAAACATTACACATACAGAAGTTTCTCTCTCTCTCTCTCTCTCTCTTTCAGACCCCTTGACTGTTTCCGCATTTTATTACGTTACTGCCTTATTCTACAATGGATTAAATCGTTTTTTCCCCTCTTCAATCTGCATATAATACCCCATAATGACAAAGCAAAAACTGTTTTAAAAAATGTATATTTTTTATTACAGTTTTTAACAATCACTTTGGCACTAATTTCAGAATCTTGTGGTCATTTTTCAAAACTCTAGACACAAAACTCAAAACGGTCATCACTTGTAACACAGGCTGTCCAATGTTCAAAACATTGCATTGTGCATTCATATCGTTAAAGAAACCTTGCACTTGCAGAATCATTGGTTCAAATAACTAATTTATCATGAAATACCAATAGGACCATTCATTTAGATCACCCACACACAAGATACCGATAGTTTCACTGTGTAGTTGTTCGTACAATCATTAAATATTGTAGTACAAAATATGTGATACATGTTTCATTATGCTACTACACGTAAATACATCACTGTAAAAGGACTAGTAGAGAGAATACTACAGACACAGTGGAATCATTGAACAAAATATGAAATTTATTGATGAAATACAATAAAATCACAACATAGGTTTCTTTGAATAAAAGCTAAAATTATTAGCTACAAAAAAATAAACAACAGTTAAAGATCAACTGCAGTGTTCCTCACCTGGCTTACTGTAAAAACCAGAACAAAAGATTGATTACTGTACTTCTATATTTCCATCAACCCTGTCTTGTGGATTTGGCCACAGGTTCTCATCCACATCACAATGGATGTTTTCATTAGCCAACATCTTGGGAAGAATCTTCGGGCATGGCGAATCCAGGCCTGACACTGGTCTGCCGTGATGTCATCCATGGCCTGGAGAAGGGTGGCTTGTTCGTGAGGGCGCCTATCATATACCTTCCACCTCCATGTGGAGAAAAATTCCTCAATCGGGTTAAGGAAAGGAGAGTATGGGGGTAAGCACAGGGTGGTAAATTGTGGATAGGCCTGAAACCATGCTTGCACCATTTGAGCATGGTGGAACCTGACAGTATCCCACACAATGACATAGGTCATGCCATCAGCTCTACAGACCTGATTTAGCTCATCAAGGACGGTTACATTCGAACAGCGAATCATGTGGCTGCCTGCAACTCAATATATAGAGTATATAGAGTAGAGAGCTTTAGATGTTGTTCGACCAAACATTAGAACGGGCAAGATGCGTAATCTAAGTAACTTTGACCGTGGTATGATTGTTGATGCCACACATGGTGATTCCAGCATCTCAGAAACAGCTGCCTTCCTGGGATTTTTACGCACTACAGTCTCTAGAGTTTACAGAGAATGGTGCGATAAACAAAACACATTCAGTGAGCGGCAGTTCTGTGGGCAAAAACACCTTGTTAATGAGAGAGGTCAGAGGAGAATGTCCAGACTCATTTAAGAGAAAGGCCACAAATGCTCAAATAACAGCTGTTTAAAACAGTGGTGTGCAGAAGGGCATCTCTTAACATACAACACTGCACCCTCGACAACTACTGTGATTATTATTATTTGACCATGCTGGTCATTTATGAACATTTGAACATCTTGGCCATGTTCTGTTATAATCTCCACCCGGCACAGCCAGAAGAGGACTGGCCACACCTCATAGCCTGGTTCCTTTCTAGGTTTCTTTCTAGGTTTTGGCCTTTCTAGGGAGTTTTTCCTAGCCACCGTGCTTCTGCACCTGCATTGCTTGCTGTTTGGGGTTTTAGGCTGGGTTTCTATACAGCACTTTGAGATATCAGCTGATGTAAGAAGGGCTATATAAATACATTTGATTTGATTTGAACACCGTGAATAATTCAGGCTGTTATGGAGGCAAAAGGGGGTCCTACCCAGTACTAGATAGGTGTACCTAATAAAGTGGCCGGTGAGTGTACAGTAATGTAAAATCTGAAAACATGGTCTGGAAAAGTGGTACATGGGACCATTGAAACTGTGTCTGATAAAGAATGATGATGAAATATTACATCCATAGATAATGTAGTCCAATTGGTTCATGTTCCACGGTAATTGGTGTCAATGGATCTCGTTATCCTGAAACTTTCATGATCTAAACATGGAATATTAATTTTCAGTTTCCATAAAACTATGCATTAAGAGTAATGCAACAGTTACTTATCATTTTGAGCAGTTGTATCAATTGATAGTTAGATGATTGTAATGAAATGAATAGACAGTCATCTCAGATGTAGTGTGAATTTAATTTTGAAATGGTAATACTTTTAGTTCAAGGTGATTTTAGTTCAATGAACAAATGATCTTAGCTTTATGTGTATTGTATCCAAGCAATTGGAAAAAGTGTTAGAGTTTTGAAAAATGACATCAAGGTTCCGAAATTACTGCCAAAGTGATTGTAAAAAACTGTAATACAAAAAGAACGTAAATATCACATTTACATAAGTATTCAAACCCTTTACTCAGTACTTCATTGAAGCAACTTTGGCAGTGCCAACAGCCTCGAGTCTTCTTGGGTATGACGCTACAAGTTTGGCACACCTGTATTTGGGGAGTTTCTCCCATTATTCTCTGCAGATCCTCTCAAGCTCTGTCAGGTTGGATGGGGAGTGTCCCTACACAGCTATTTTCAGGTCTCCCCAGAGATGTTCGATCGGGTTCAAGTCCAGGCTCTGGCTGGGCCACTAAAGGACATTCAGAGACTTGTCCCGAAGCCACTCCTGCGTTGTCTTGGCTGTGTGCTTATGTTCGTTGTCCTGTTGGAAGGTGAACCTTTGCCCCAGTCTGAGGTCCTGAGTGCTCTGGAGCAGGTTTTCATCAAGGATCCCTCTGTACTTTGCTCAGTTCATCTTTCCCTCGATCCTGATTAGTCTCCCAGTCTCTGCCGCTGAAAGACATCCCCACAGCATGATGCTGCCACCACCGTGCTTCACCGTAGGGATGGTGTCAGGTTTCCTCCAGACGTGACGCTTGGCATTCAGGCCAAAGATTTCAATCTTGGTTTCATCAGACCAGAGAATCTTGTTTCTCGTGGTCTGATAATCCTTAAGGTGCCTTTTGTAAACTCCAAGCGGGCTGTCATGTGCCTTTTACTGAGGAGTGGCTTCCGTCTGGCCACTTTACCATAAAGGGCTGATTGATGGAGTACTGTAGAGATGGTTGTCCTTCTGGAAGGTTCTCCCATCTCCACAGAGGAACTCTGGAGCTCTGTCAGAGTGACCATTGGGTTCTTGGTCACCTCCCTGACCAAGACCCTTCTCCCCAGATTGCTTAGTTTGGCCGGGCGGCCAGCTCTAGGAAGAGTCTTTGTGGTTCCAAACGTCTTCCATTTAAGAATGATGGAGGCCACTGTGTTCTTGGGGGCCTTCATTGGTGCAACATGTTTTGGTACTATTCCCCAGATCTGTGCCTTGACACCATCCTGTCTCAGAGCTCTACGGATAATTCCTTCAATTCCTGGCTTAGTTTTTGCTCTGACATGCCCTGCCAACTGTGGGACCTTATATAGACAGGTGTGTGCCTTTCCAAATCATGTTCAATCAATTGAATTTACCACAGGTGGATTCCAATCAAGTTGTAGAAACATCTCAAGGATGATCAATGGAAACAGGATGCACCTGAGCTCAATTTCGAGTCTCATAGCAAAGGGTCTGAATACTTATGTAAATAAGGTATTTCTGTTTTTTAAGTTTGAATACATTTGTAAAGAAATCTAAAAAACGGTTTTCACTTTGACATTATGGGGTATTGTGTGTAGATTGGTGAGGGGGAAACATGTATTTAATACATTTTAGAATAAGGCTGTAACGTAACAAAATGTGGAAAAAGGGAAGGGGTCTGAATACTTTCTGAACGCACTGTATACATACACTTAACGCACTAATTTTACAAAGGCTTTTCTGCTGCTCATTAAGATAAAACTGATTTGCGTCTTGTGGGTGTGGTTTGATGTGGGTGTGTCATGTTCTTTATATCATACCCTGGCAGATATTGTTATTTGTCCCTCTTATGTCACCATAGCAACAACAAAGCCACTACTTCTTCCTTAAAATAGTCAGAATTAATCTAAAATAAACCAAGTAATCTAATAAATTGTACAGTTTTTGCCGAGGTCTTAGTCAAGCAGTTTTACATCTAACTAGTTTGGTGCAGTATTTCTCAAGATAAAACATTTGCATGAAAACTAGTCTGTATGCACTGCAGACAGTATTGGGTCAGCTGCTGCTGGCTGCGCTCATGACTGATTTCTGATAACATGTATACAACTTCATGATAAGCACCGTCAAACTATTGTAAATCCTGCACAAGTTACACACTGTTTATCAGTGCCCCAAATCACTCGCTAGCTAACGTTCCATCTATGTGTTTGTCAATGAAGCTAGCTAACAGGCACATTGAGCCAGCAGGCTACGTTAGCTAAATCAGCGTCTCAAGTCACTGCGTGCTTCTGTGCCGTTTTCTTTTACAACTTTATCTATTACAATCCCACGTTAGTGGGCAAGTGGGCATGATGGTAATCCAAACCCAACCCTCATGTAGCTCCCACTGGGTACACACTGGTTGAATCAACGTTGTTTCCACGTTGTGGAATAGGTATTGAATTGATGTCTGTGCCCAGTGGGCTAAATCGTGACTACCTCAGTTACACAAATCTCACACAACTCCGTTTTGGAACATACTGACTTTGGAATGTACTGACCCAAATATCCTTACACTTTTTTGTACGTTTTGGCCCTGGAATAAATGTTTCTGACTAATATCTATACCACATTGGCCATTTTCAACCTGAGAAGTATTTGTTTTGCATTCAGTTGCCCTTTAATTCTGTTTTAAACCAAAACTTCAATCTAATCTCTAACATTTCAAAACGCAAATCATTACACCAACATTATCTACCTAGCTGTTGTAAATAGAGAGAATCAGATTGACTTCATATAGTTTTAGGTTGGTTGTAGAAGCACCATTGATTACCATCATACCTCCCTTTTCTCAGGTGTACGTGCAACCACACTTTGACTACGATCCAGTCAATGACCATCTGATCCCGTGTCGAGAGGCGGGGATTGGCTTCAAGAGGGGGGACCTCCTTCAGATCGTCAACAGAGAGGACCCCAACTGGTGGCAGGTGATGATGATGACGTGTTTCAAGAGGACATTCTCCTCCACTAGATTTTATACATCCACACCACACATTTACAGACCACATCCTGACCACAAACTGTTTTTATGTACTGGTTTTTAATGTTGTCTACTGTACTCTGCTGGTTTGTACTGGTCTCTACTGGTTTTAAATATGTTACTACTGTCTACTGGTTTTGTATTGGTTTCTATAAATAGTAAATAAGATGTTTTATTGTCACATACACTGGATAGGTGCAGTGATATGTGTTGTTTTACAGGGTCAGCCATTGAAGTACCGCGCCCCTGGAGCAAATAAGGGTTAAGTGCCTAGCTCAAGGGCACATGGACAGATTTTTCACCTTGTCGACTCGGGTTTTTGAACCAGCGGCTCCCTGCTTTTACTGGTTTCTGCTGGTTGTATACTGACTTCTACTGGTTATGTACTGGTTTCTGCTGGTGTACAATGGTTTCTACTGGTTGTATACTGGTTTCTGCTGGTTGTATACTGACTTCTACTGGTTATGTACTGGTTTCTGCTGGTGTACACTGGTTTCCACTGGTTGTATACTGGTTTCTGCTGGTTGTATACTGACTTCTACTGGTTATGTACTGGTTTCTGCTGGTGTACACTGGTTTCCACTGGTTGTATACTGATTTCTGCTGGTTGTATACTGGTTTCTACTGGTCGTATACTGATTTCTACTGGTCGTATACTTGTTTCTACTGGTCGTATACTTGTTTCTACTGGTTGTATACTGTTTTCTACAGGTCGAATACTGATTTCTACTAGTTGTATACTGATTTCTACTGGTCGTATACTTGTTTCTACTGGTCGTATACTTGTTTCTACTGGTTGTATACTGATTTCTACAGGTCGAATACTGATTTCTACTAGTCGTATACTGATTTCTACTAGTTGTATACTGATTTCTATAGGTCGTATACTGATTTCTACAGGTTGTATACTGATTTCTACTGGTTGAGTGAGACTGGTTCTGTCATCTGATGTGCTCTGTCCTGTGCTAGGCATGTCATGTGGTTGGTGGAGCCACTGGACTGATCCCCAGTCAGTTTCTGGAGGAGAAGAGGAAAGCTTTCGTCCCACGAGACTTTGACGGCTCAGGTAGGCTTTACTTTGCCTCTTCGCTCCATTTTCAGCAAGATGCGCTAAACTGTCTAAGACTCCAGCCACCCAAGTCATAGACTGTTCTGTCTGCCACCGCTCGGCAGACGGTACAGGAGCACCAAGTCCGGGACCAAAAGGCTCCTGAACAGAGCACCAGGTCTGGGACCAAAAGGCTCCTGAACAGAGCACCAGGTCTGGGACCAAAAGGCTCCTGAACAGCTTCTACCCCCCAAGCCATAAGATTGCTGAACAGTTAATCAAATGGCTACCCAGAATATTTACATTGACCCCCTTTTTATTTGCACCGACTCTATGCACACCCACTGGACTCTACCCACACACTCACTGGACTCTACCCACACACCCACTGGACTCTACCCACACACTCACTGGACTCTACCCACACACTCACTGGACTCTACCCACACACCCACTGGACTCTACCCACACACTCACTGGACTCTACCCACACACTCACTGGACTCTACCCACACACCCACTGGACTCTACCCACACACTCACTGGACTCTACCCACACACCCACTGGACTCTACCCACACACTGACTGGACTCTACCCACACACTGACTGGACTCTACCCACACACCCACTGGACTCTACCCACACACTCACTGGACTCTACCCACACACTCACTGGACTCTACCCACACACCCACTGGACTCTACCCACACACCCACTGGACTCTACCCACACACTCACTGGACTCTACCCACACACCCACTGGACTCTACCCACACACTCACTGGACTCTACCCACACACTCACTGGACTCTACCCACACACTCACTGGACTCTACCCACACACCCACTGGACTCTACCCACACACTCACTGGACTCTACCCACACACTCACTGGACTCTACCCACACACCCACTGGACTCTACCCACACACTCACTGGACTCTACCCACACACCCACTGGACTCTACCCACACAACCACTGGACTCTACCCACACACTCACTGGACTCTACCCACACACCCACTGAACTCTACCCACACACACACACACACACACACACACACACACACACACACACACACACACACACACACACACACACACACACACACACACACACACACACACACACACACACACACACTGAAAGAGAAGACATCCTAATTAAGCAATAATTCCCGAGGTGTGGTATATGGCCAATATACCATGGCTAAGGGCTGTTCTTAAGCACGATGAAAAGCGGAGTGCCTGGATACAGCCCTTAGCCGTGATATATTGGCCATATATCACAAACCCCTGAGGTGCCTTATTGCTCTTATAAACTGGTTACCAATGTAATTAGAGCAGTAAAAATACATATTTTGTCATACCAGTGGAATACGGTTGATATATCACAGCTGTTAGACAATCAGCATTCAGTGCTCGAACCACCCAGTTTATAATACAGGATACACTCTTACATTGATGCATTCACACCCACATGACTCAAGTTACAATCTGTACAGATCAGCATAGACCAGTTGTAGTTGATTACAGAGAGAGTGTGTAGCATTGATGTCATTGGGGATCAGCACTGAAACAAGATGCCATGTATGTTAGTTAGGTATCATAACATCTGAAGTGCAGCTGTGAATCATCTCTGCTTTCACTGCTACAAGCCTGACAATCCAGACTAGTGATCTCTCTAGGACTGGCCTTGTAGAACAGCACCCTCCGCTGACAGTGTGAGAAACACTATGGGGAAGTGGTGCAGAAATGTTTCTAGACTGCATTGACCACATTGAACCTGTAGATGGCACCATTTCCTATGAAAACACACACACACACACCATCTTAAATAAGCATGCCCCTTTCAAAAATGTTAGAACTAAGAACAGATATAGCCCTTGTTTCACTCCAGATGTGACTGCCCTTGACCAGCACAAAAACACCCTGTGGCGTACTGCACTAGCATAGAATAGTCCCCGCGATATGCAACTTTTCCGGGAAGTCAGGACCCAATACACACAGTCAGTTAGGAAGCAAAGGATAGCTTTTTCAAACTGAAATTTGCGTCCTGCAGCACTAAAACACACACACACACACACACACACACACACACATACACACACACACACACACACACACACACACACACACACACACACACACACACACACACACACACACACACACACACACACACACACACACACACACACACACACACACACACACACACACTACATACGTTCAGACACACAAAACACACACACATGCATATTGACACCACACACACACACACACATGCATATTGACACCACACACACACACACACATGCATATTGACACCACACACACACACACATGTATATTGACACCACACACCTGTAGACACACTTTCACACTCTTTCACACTCTTCACATATGCTGCAGCTACTCTGTTTATTATCTATCCTGATTGACTGGTCACTTTTACCTTCACCCCTACCTACACCTTCCCCCCTACCTACATGGTGCCCTTGCACATTGACTCGCTACCAGTACTCTATCTATATAGTCTCTTTATTGATATTTTATTGTGTTACTGTTTATTTAGAAATGTGTTCCAAATTGTTCTTACTTTTTAATTCTGCATTGTTGGGAAAGGGCTCGTAAATAAACATTTCACAGTAAACTCTACACCTGTTGTATTCAGCGCATGTGATGAATATAATTTGGTTTGAACTGAGCTGACTGGCTCATGCTCTGAGCAACTCTGAGAGGACCTTTTCCATAACACATCCATGACAGTGGAGAGCTCTTACTTGAAATAGTTTAGTTTGTCTTTAAACTGTGAGGCCAGCCAATGAAGTCATAATGATTTAATAGATTGTTACCTTAGAATGGGTTGAGCCTGCCCCCTTGTGGCCTTCAGATGCAAAGACAGATAGGGAAGACTTGCTTGCACTTGTATTGATGTGTGTATTGATGTGTATTGACGTGTGTTCATGTGTGTTCATGTGTGTTGATGTGTGTTGATGTGTGTTGATGTGTACTGATGTGTGTTGATGTGTAGTGATGTGTATTGATATGTGTTGATGTGTAGTGATGTGTATTGATATGTGTACTGATGTGTGTTGATGTGTACTGATGTGTACTGATGTGTACTGATGTGTACTGATGTGTGTTGATGTGTAGTGATGTGTACTGATGTGTGTTGATGTGTATTGGTGTGTAGTGATGTGTGTTGATGTGTACTGATGTGTAGTGATGTGTACTGATGTGTGTTGATGTGTACTGATGTGTGTTGATGTGTACCGATGTGTATTGATGTGTATTGATGTGTACTGATGTGTGTTGATGTGTACTGATGTGTACTGATGTGTGTTGATGTGTGTTGATGTGTACTGATGTGTGTTGATGTGTACTGATGTGTGTTGATGTGTACTGATGTGTGTTGATGTGTACTGATGTGTGTTGATGTGTACTGATGTGTGTTGATGTGTACTGATGTGTGTTGATGTGTACTGATGTGTGTTGATGTGTACTGATGTGTGTTGATGTGTACCGATGTGTATTGATGTGTATTGATGTGTACTGATGTGTACTGATGTGTATTGGTGTGTGTTGATGTGTATTGATGTGTACTGATGTGTATTGGTGTGTACTGATGTGTGTTGATGTGTACGGATGTGTGTTGATGTGTACTGATGTGTACTGATGTGTATTGGTGTGTATTGATGTGTACGGATGTGTGTTGATGTGTGTTGATGTGTACGGATGTGTGTTGATGTGTACTGATGTGTACTGATGTGTATTGGTGTGTGTTGATGTGTATTGATGTGTATTGATGTGTACGGATGTGTGTTGGTGTGTACTGATGTGTGTCAACAGGGATTCTGTGTGGTACAATAACTGGAAAGAAAAAGAAGAAAATGATGTACCTAACAGCCAGGAACGCAGGTAAGCATTCATACCCTTCTCTCATTGGCTAAATCTGTCATGGCTCATTCTTGTCATTGGTTGTTTGTGCTGGGCCTCACTCTTTTACTTCCTGACTTGTGTAGTTCCCAATTTACTGATCGACTGTTTATGTCCCTTCCCTCATTGACTGACAACTCTATATTCTCCTGTCTGATTGGCTAACTCTCCTGTGTTCCTCTCTGTGATTGGCTGAGGGCAGAGTTTGACAGGCACGAGCTGCAGATCTATGAGGAGGTGGCCAAGATGCCCCCGTTCCAGAGGAAGACCTTGGTTCTGATTGGAGCCCAGGGGGTGGGCCGCCGTAGCCTCAAGAACCGACTGGTGGTCCTCAACCCAACACACTTCGGAACCACCATCCCCTGTGAGTCTGCAATCCATACTGTTCTAATTACTGTTGTAATTACTGGTGTAATTACTGGTTTAATTGCTGGTGTAATTATTGTTGTAATTACTGGTGTAATTACTGTTGTAATTACTGTTCTAATTACTGGTGTAATTGCTGGTGTAATTACTGGTGTAATTACTGTTCTAATTCTATTTCTATGCTAGAACCCCCTCCCCCTCCAGAACCTAATGGACCACTGTACGCTCAGTGCTCTCTGTCAGATCAGACAGAAACCCAATAGAACGTTTAATTTGAATGTTTTAAGTCAGACTGACTCGTCAGCTTCCCCCAATGCTCCATTCTTCTCTTCACTCATTCATGCGCATTCTCTCTCATCTGTCTCTTCTTATCTCTCCTCCCTCTCTCTTCTCTCTAACTCTCTCTCTCTTTTCTTATCTCTCCTCCCTCTAACTCTCTCTGTTCTTGTCGCTCCTCTCCTCCCTCTCTCTTCTCTCTAACTGTCTCTCTGTTCTTGTCGCTCCTCTCCTCCACCCACCGCTCCTCCACCCACCGCTCCTCCTTCAGTCACCTCCCGGCGTCCCCGTGACGATGAGCTGGACGGTAACTCGTACCAGTTCGTAACACGGACGGAGATGGAGGCGGACGTGAAGGCGGGCCGTTACCTGGAGCACGGCGAGTATGACGGGAACCTCTACGGAACCAAGATGGACTCCATCCACGAGGTGGTGGACACGAGACGAACCTGCATCCTGGACGTCAACCCACAGGTCACAATCAAATCAAACTTTGTAGTGCATTTAAAAAGTGCAACATAGTTTTACTGTAAAACAACACCTTTCAATTCCAGATAGAATCCTAGTATGAGATACTGTACATATGTGCCTGTCTGCCTGTGGATAACTGCCTGTCTGCCTGTGGTTTCCTGCCTGTCTGTGGATATCTGCCTGTCTGTCTGTCTGCCTGCCTGTGGATGTCAGCCTGCCTGTCTGTCTGTGGATGTCTGTCTCTCTGTGGATGTCTTTGTCATCTCTAGCTGGTTCACTGACCCTCTCTCTGTCTGGACAGTAGGCTCTGAAGGTACTAAAGACAGCAGAGTTCATGCCGTATGTGGTGTTCATCGCAGCACCAGAGTTTGAGACGCTCAAGGCCATGCACAAAGCTACGGTGGACGCTGGAATCACCACCAAACAACTCACGGTCAGGACCTTTTCCTGGGCATAGACACAGCCGCTTATTCCCAGAGTATTTTCACATGTTGCTTTCTGGTATCCTTCCATTGTAATGTGATTTCAGGGCATAACACTGGTTTTTATGGAACATTATCTCGCTAGAACACACAACACTCACATAGTGTACTTGTTACCCATTCTGCATCACAGTAAGTTTCACACACACAGAGACAAAGACCCACACTCACCCTCTGTCTCTGTCAGGATGTGGATCTGAGGAAGACTGTTGATGAGAGTGCTCGTATCCAGAGGGCCTACAACCACTACTTCGACCTCGTCATCACCAACGACAACCTGGACCACGCCTTCGAGACGCTACAGGCTGCCGTCGACAAACTCTGCTCCGAACCACAGTGGGTCCCCGTTAACTGGGTCTACTGAACCCCAACCGGACACTGTCTGACTGGGTCAACTTGACCTAGTGTGTTCAACCCCCGAGGCGGGGGAAAGGACATGAGAAAGGGGGTTGGTAATCTGTGGTACTTTGACGGGGGGAAAACCAACCAAACCAAGCGCCTCCTCCTCTCTCCTTACTTCCTGCACACAATGCAACTGTTTTCTACTGGAAACTCGAAGGGAAAGACTTCTTATATATTTTAGTATTTTGTAACTTTTTACGAACGATCTTTCTATTCATACCAACGTGGAATTCAAAAACATGAAAAAATAAACATCAAGGCCAATCATTTGGGCCATATTTTTTAATTTATTTGTTATTACGCTAGTTTTTTTGTAGTTGTATCCCTGAGAAGGAATGATGTTTTTTCTTCTTGTCTGGGGACTGCTCTAGAAAGAGTATTTATTATTGTTATATCAACACAGGTCAACAATGAAGATGAGACACTATGCAATATTCCAGAACTCTGAGCACTGTTGCCAAGGAAACCTTTTTACGGCGCATGTCATTGCCATGACAACTAGTGTGTCTCAGACCGAATCCTGTGGACATCCCTTGTGTGATTGTCGTAGACCCCCCCCTCCTCCAAATACCCTACAGTGTACTGTTAGGCTACCCCCTGATTTGTTTGTATTTACCTCTTTAGAATTGTGACCTCAGCAAAAATGAACTTGTCTGAATATCTACCCCTCACACATCCTACAAAGAGAATGAAAGGAAAAGAGCTTTACACTTTACATTGTACTATTGAATATCAGCATTTTAACACTGTGTTTCTTAGTTTTTCTTTTATTACCGTAGGATTCACTGTCTTTTGTGGCTATGATGATCATTTTTAGCTTAGTGACTTTTTTTGTCTCCCATGATCCTTTGCTTTGTGTTGTTTTCTATGTTGAACAGACTACATCCTGTTTTTACCATTCACCATCTACCCTGATCTGTATGTAAGGTGCTTGACGTTTTTTAATTAGTTGATGTGGCACGAAACAATACTATCCCACAGTCCTCCTCCAGTGTCAAAGCCCCAAAGCCCTCCTGTGCTGTAACCCAAATACTATATTCTGACTGTTTTCTTTGGTCATTCTGAACAAAGTCCCAACTGGTGTCCAACAACAACCTTGTGTTTTGAAACACATCTCTAAAGCAATACATTGTTTCATTAAATTTACAGAAATTAATCTGGAAAGTATTTGTCCTTTGTTGTTTTGTGTAATGGCTATGTTTAGTTAATATTTAACGCCATTCAGAGACAATGGATGGTTCATAAATATACAGTACATTTGACTGAAAACAGAATTCATAGTTTAGTGGCAGCATTGCAACTACGTAGAACTGTGAAATGACGAAATGCAACATATTGATATATTATTAAAAAGCCTGATAATCTTACACAAATAGCAATATGCTTTGAATTGATGTCTTACAGAGGCAATAGACAGGTAACTGCCAAGATAATATAAACAGGGATACAAAGCATATTTAAAGCAGGTGCTTCCACACAGGTGTGGTTCCTAAGTTAATTAAGCAATTAACATCCCATCATGCTTTGGGTCATGTATAAAAATGCTGGAAATTTTGGCTATGCCCCCATAGGATTACAATGCCCCCTTCCACAGGGCATGAGAACTATGTAAGCCATATGCCATGGCCGTCTCAGACATCAGGTCTCAACCCAATTGAAAACTCATGGAAGATTCTGGAGCGGCGCCTGAGACAGCGTTTTCCACCACCATCAAAAAAACACCAAATGATGGAATTTCTCGTGGAAGAATGGTGTCGCATCCCTCCAATAGAGTTCCAGATACTTGTAGAATCTATGCCAAGGCACATTGAAACTGTTCTGGATTGCGGTGGACCAATGCTGTATTAAGACGCTTTATGTTGATGTTTCCTTTATTTTGGTAGTTACCTATAACTATATACACATCGATTGCACAATACATGAAAAGCAAACACAAAACGTGAAAAACAAAAAACACAAGCATTTGAAACAAACATTCTTCAGTACAAAATTATGCATTGTGTCATTTGAGTCACTTTTATTGTAAATAAGAATATAATATATTTATAAACACTTCTACATTAAATGTAGAGGTAATATACTGTGAGGGCTCTATTCAATCCGCATTGCATAAGTTCAGCTTTACAGCGTGATTTACATTTTAAGGCAATTTTCCTGCTTTAGCGGAGACGCCGTTCACGGTAAACGCTGCGTATGTCGACTCAATCACAAATGACTTCGGCTTTCAATTTCTTTCCAAACACATTAAAGTTTCTGAAAACAAGTCTTACTTTCATATTCTGAAGTAGATTCTCTTACAGCTTTTTGTAAGTGTCTCCAAAAATACATAATTCATTGAGTGTACAGTCATGGCCAAAAGTTTTGAGAATGACACATTAATTTTCACAAAGTCTGCTGCCTCAGTTTGTATGATGGCAATTTGCAGATACTCCAGAATGTTATGAAGAGTGATCAGATGAATTGCAATTAATTGCAAAGTCCCTCTTTGCCATGCAAATGAACTGAATCCTCAAAAAACATTTCCACTGCATTTCAGCCCTGCCACAAAAGGACCAGCTGGCATCATGTCAGTGATTCTCTCATTAACACAGGAGTGTTGACGAGGACAAGGCTGGAGATCACTCTGTCATGCTGATTGAGTTCGAATAACAGACTGGAAGCTTCAAAAGGAGGGTGGTGCTTGGAATCATTGTTCTTCCTCTGTCAATCATGGTTATCTGCAAGGAAACATGTGTCGTCATCATTGCTTTGCACAAAAAAGGCTTCACAGGCAGGGATATTGCTGCCAGTAAGATTGCACCTAAATCAACCATTTATCGGATCATCAAGAACTTCAAGGAGAGCGGTTCAATTGTTGTGAAGAAGGCTTCAGGGCGCCCAAGAAAGTCCAGCAAGCGCCAGGACCGCCTCCTAAAGTTGATTCAGCTGCGGGATCGGGGCACCACCAGTACAGAGCTTGCTCAGGAATTGCAGCAGGCAGGTGTGAGTGCATCTGCACCCACAGTGAGGCGATGACTTTTGGAGGATGGCCTGGTGTCAAGAAGGGCAGCAAAGAAGCCACTTCTCTCCAGGAAAAACATCAGGGACAGACTGATATTCTGCAAAAGGTACAGGGATTAGACTGCTGAGGACTGGGGTAAAGTCATTTTCTCTGATGAATCCTCTTTCCGATTGTTTGGGGCATCCGGATAAAAGCTTGTCCGGAGAAGACAAGGTGAGCGCTACCATCAGTCCTGTGTCATGCCAACAGTAAAGCATCCTGAGGCCATTCATGTGTGGGGTTGCTTCTCAGCCAAGGGAGTGGGCTCACTCACAATTTTGCCTAAGAGCACAGCCATGAATAAAGAATGGTACCAACACATCCTCCGTGAGCAACTTCTCCCAACCATCCAGGAACAGTTTGGTGACGAACAATGCCTTTTCCAGCATGATGGAGCACCTTGCCATAAGGAAAAAGTGATAACTAAGTGGCTCGGGGAACAAAACATCGATATTTTGGGTCCATGGCCAGGAAACTCCCCAGACCATAATCCCACTGAGAACATGTGGTCAATCCTCAAGAGGCGGGTGGACAAACAAAAACCCACAAATTCTGACAAAGTCCAAGCATTGATTATGCAAGAATGGGCTGCCATCAGTCAGGATGTGGCTCAGAAGTTCATTGACAGCATGGCAGGGCGGATTGCAGAGGTCTTGAAAAAGAAGGGTCAACACTGCAAATATTGACTCTTTGCATCAACTTCATGTAATTGTCAATAAAAGCCTTTGACACTTATGAAAGGCTTGTAATTATACTTCAATATTCCATAGTAACATCTGACAAAAATATTTAAAGACACTGAAGCAGCAAACTTTGTGGAAATTATTATTTGTGTCAGTCTCAAAACTTTTGGCCACGACTGTATATAGGGCAAACACACAAGCGATGCACTGGAATTTACAAAAGGTAATACATTTTAAACATACCCATCCATCCATCTATGCATGCTACCCTTTCCCAGTATACAGAGATGTAAGTCCTTGCACAGCGATGCACATGACCAATGGA
Source organism: Salvelinus alpinus (assembly GCF_045679555.1). Taxonomy (NCBI): domain Eukaryota; kingdom Metazoa; phylum Chordata; class Actinopteri; order Salmoniformes; family Salmonidae; genus Salvelinus; species Salvelinus alpinus. The sequence continues at coordinate 19,246,134 of NC_092114.1, read as the reverse complement.
AAAACTCCTGGCTTTCTTCCTGTCTCCGCCCACAGCCTGTCAGTCTCTCTCCGCAGCGTCACTTTGGAGGAGAAGAGGAGCTGCTCTGCCCAATGGAATGCCCCCTCATCCTGTAGGGGGAGGGGCAGCGACTCAAGGGGGAGGGGCTGACTGTTTACCTTTAGCTTGGTCACCTGTGGGACAGACAACACAGGTTGGTAAGAGTTACAGGGTCTACAGTGGAATAGATAATGACTAGTGTCTGATTCATTATTTCAGTCCATGTTTTGCCCAGAGTATTCATATCAAAGCCTTATTTGTGAATCAGGAATAGTGAAGTTGTATAAAGTAATTCATGAATCATAAAGTGAATTGAATCAGACTGACCAGAGGGTTGAAGGCTTCAGTATTGAATGGTGAGTCGTTTAAAGTGACTGGTGAATCATATAGTGAATAAAATCATACTGACCAGAGTGTTGAGAGCTTCCAGGACATCAGGGCTAGATTCTCCCAGCAGAGTCAGAGCAGCTTCAGGCAACGCTACAGAAATGCAACACACAGGGGTTAGAGAATGCAACACACACACACACACACACACACACACACACACACACACACACACACACACACACACACACACACACACACACACACACACACACACACACACACACACACACACACACACACACACACACACACACACACACTCACCCTCCAAGGCGCTGACCAGCAGGTGAGTGGCGATCAGGTGAGGGGAGGTGGAGGCTCTGTCAGCCTGTATCTCATTGGTTGGGCCTTTCTGGACCAGGTCCAATAGGGCGAAAGCAGATTTGTTTTGAGTCACAGCTAATTGCTTTACCTCTGCAGGGTCAGGTTCCTCACCTCTGCACAACTCCTCCAACTAAGAGAGAGAGAGAATCATTTCCAAATCATACTGTGTCAGATATGACTGTGCCTGGTCTAAAAACTCCACCAAACAATGCCATCAGACAAGGGCTGCATTCCAAATGGCCTCCTTATACCTTTATAATGCACTACATTTGGCCCTGGGCCCTGTGACACTTACCATGTGTTCCAGAACCGTGAGTGTGGTTCTGTCCACTAGAACCTCCCGGAGTCTTTGGAACAGAGCGAACCGGGTCGACTCTGGGAGAACCGCTAACTGACCTGCATAGACCTCCAAGTCCAACCCCTGCAAGTCTGTAGGGGAGAGATAGATAAATAACCAATTAGAGCTTGACTCTTAGGCTCACTTTTCTGATGACACATCATTGACGACAGAATGAACAGACCACCATATAATGCTAAGAGAGAAATTCCTCTCAGTCTGTTTCTGTGTGTGAAAAATCACAACAACGTAAATCACAATTGATACATTAAATATTTGATCCAAATTTACAACAAAAAAACTCAGCACTGCACTTCCTCTCTCAGTATCATTTATTTGATGAAAAGAAGAAGACAATTCTCAATTTCTTTTGTGGAATAGCTGTCAACAGATTTCACTTCCTGTTTTATATATTGACACAATATCACACACAAACACATGTTGGTCAAATCAACTGCTGTATATCTCAACGTCAACAATAAAGGGAACTCAATTATCCACTGACCTGGATCAGCAATGAATGAATGAGTGGCTGGATGGATGAATAAAGAAATACATACTTTTCTGCAGTGTGCTGAGTGGTGCTCCTTCAGGAATCTCCTTCTCCGTCCACTCCAGCCCGTCCACTACACACAGGGCATCAAAGGAATCCTGGGACGGTGAGGTCCTTCCAGAGTCTGCCTCGAATCCTCCAAGAGTACCATGCTGGAGACACAGCTCTGACAATACAGAGAAAATACAGAGAGAGAAAGAGAGAGAGAAAGAGAGAGAGAGAGGGAGACAATTATTCATTCACCATGTAGAACCGCAATGTAATAGTACCTATAGCAGTAGGTCACACACATATCACACACAGCCTTTCATGATACAACTACACACACTCAACGCACTCACCATATTGTCCGTCTTTCCTGACCTCTAGCTCTATGAGGCTGTAGGCGATGACAGTGAGAGGGGGAATCTCCAAGGAAACGTCACTGTCCATCTCTATACTGCCATTCTCCTGCACACACACCTGACGACTTTCAGAAGAAAGGTCTTTGTTTCTGGACATTTTGAGGCTGTAATCGAACCCACAAATGCTGATGCTCCAGATACTCAACTAGTCTAAAAAGGCCAGTTTTATTGCTTCTTTAATCAGAACAACAGTTTTCAGTTGCGCTAACATAATTGCAAAAGGGTTTTCTAATGATCAATTAGCCTTTTAAAATGATAAACTTGGATTAGCTAACACAACGTGCCATTGGAACACAGGAGTGATGGTTGCTGATAATGGGCCTCTGTACGCATAAAAATCTGCCGTTTCCAGCTACAATTATCATTTACAACATTAACAATATCTATGGGCCTCCCGGGTGGCGCAGTGGTCTAGAGCACTGCACCGCAGTGCTATGCTGCGCCACCAGAGTCTGGGTTCGCGCCCAGGCTCTGTCGCAGCCGGCCGCGACCGGGAGGTCCGTGGGGCGACGCACAATTGGCTTAGCGTCGTCCGGGTTAGGGAGGGTTTGGCCGGTAGGGATATCCTTGTCTCATCGCGCTCCAGCGACTCCTGTGGCGGGCCGGGCGCAGTGCGTGCTAACCGAGGGGGCGGGTGCACGGTGTTTCCTCCGACACATTGGTGCGGCTGGCTTCCGGGTTGGAGGCGCGCTGTGTTAAGAAGCAGTGCGGCTAGGTTGGGTTGTGCTTCGGAGGACGCATGACTTTCGACCTTCGTCTCTCCCGAGCCCGTACGGGAGTTGTAGCGATGAGACAAGATAGTAATTACTAGCGATTGGATACCACGAAAATTGGGGAGAAAAGGGGATAAAATTTAAAAAAATATATATATATATATATATATCTATACTGTATTTCTGATCGATTTGATGTTATATTAATGGACAATTTTTTTTGCTTTTCTTTCAAAAACAAGGACATTTCTAAGTGATCCCAAACGTTTGAATGGTAGTGTATACACACATTTAATAACATGTAATAATATGTAAGAACACACATCTGATAGACACGTATAATAACCCACCTGTACAGCATGTGTCCCCAGGTTGCCCAGTAGTCCCAGAACCCTCTGGCAGGTGCCCTGTTCCTGGACCTGTTCTGAGATGGAGCAGGGGGTGGTGGTTAGGACCCTCTCCTTCAATACAGCAAACACCTCCATATGCTTCTCACACTGCTGCACTAGAACATGCTGCATGTCCACCATCCTACACACAGAGAGAGGGAGGTTAAAGAGGTTGAAAGGGATGTACATGAAGACAACTGGAGAGACTGGGTCTGGTGTGAGGAAGGAAACACAAACAGAGAGAGAGAGAGAGACACTAACTATTTGCACATCGTTATAACACTGTACATAGCCATAATATTACATATGAAATGACTCTATTCCTTTGAAACTTTTGTGAGTGTAATGTTAACTGAATTTTTGATTGTTTATTTCACTTTTGTTTATTTTTTATTTCACTTGCTTTGGCAATGTAAACATATGTTTCCCATGCCAATTAAGCCCTTTGAATTGAATTGAGAGAAAGAGAGAGGGAGAGAGATCGAGACAGGGGGAGAGAGACAGAGATTTTTGATCAACTCCCATATCTATTGGATGAAATACCAGTGTGCCATCACAGCAGCAAGATTTGTGACCTGTTGCCACAAGAAAAGGGCAACCAGTGAAGAACAAACACCATTGTAAATACAACCCATATTTATTTTCCCTGTACTTAAACTATTTGCACATTGTTACAACACTGTATATAGACATAATAACATTTAAAATATATTTATTATTTTAAGTTTTTCACTTTTGTTTATTATCCATTTCCCTTGCTTTGGCATGTTTCCCATGCCAATAAAGCCCCTTAAATTGAAATTGAGAGAAGTACCTGTCATTGGAGGCCAGCAGTAGCTTCTGCACATCAACATCCTGCTTCTTCAGCGTGCCGAATGATGATTGGAGGTTGGAGGAGCCCCTCCCCTCCAAGCTGACACTGACGTTCCCAGCCTTGGCGTCCAGCTTCCCACTCAGGTTGTCTCCAAACCTACCCTCATAGGACAGGAAGTCTGACTCAGACACGTCTAAGCGAGCAAGCACAGAGACAGAGACAAGAGCGTAGGAAGAGTGCACCCACATTCAGACAGACAGACAAACGCACAAAGTAGGATTAAGTCAGATGTGTAAGGTATGAATGGCCAGATATGTTTTAGACAGCTGTGTATGGGCAAAATATGAAATGTGAGGTGTATATGAGGAGTAACCATGGCTCTACTTTACCTGGAGTGAGCTCTTTGTCTCCTAACAACAGGTGACTGAGTGTGAAGCCAGAGGGCTGGTACTTGGGCTGTTGCCAGAACCAGAAACGGTTGCGCTTGACAACCAGCGCCATGGGAACCAATTTGTCTGAGTCGTTAAGGCGGGAGACAGAGATCAGAGTTCCATCCGGGTCGATCTGACGGACAAAGTTTGCGGTTGCCTTGGCAAACATCACTTGTTGGGGGGGGACAGGGCCAACACCTGTAGGAAGGCGGAGACACAGTTACACACAAACGCCTCAAACACTAAAGTAAGATGACGTTGCCTATGGCAACTATGTCAACAATTTTGACTACTACCTTTTTGAAAATTGATATTATTATGTGTTAAACAAAAACGTTCTCTGAGCAATTGTATTAGTATAAAATAATATAATTTAGCAATTGTTTGGAGCATACAATATAGCTCATTATTTGAATTATTTATTTTATACAGTCATTATCGGTAATCTTTATCAAATGAAATCAAATTGTATTGGTCATATGTGCCAAATACAACAGGTGTAGTAGACCTTACAGTGAAATGTTGAATACAACAGGTATACACAACAGGTACAACAGAATACACCTTACAGTGAAAGGCTGGTCATTAAATAGTACCCGCAAAACACCAGTCTCAACGTCAAGAGGCAGAGTTGCAAAGAAAAAGCCTTATCTCAGCCTGGCCAATAAAAATAAAAGATTAAGATGAGCAAAAGAACACAGACACTGGACAGAGGAACTCTGTCTAGAAGGCCAGCATCCCTCTTCTCTATTGACGTTGAGACTGGTGTTTTGTGGGTACTATTTAATGAAGCTGAGAGTTGAGGACTTGTGAGGCGTCTGTTTCTCAAACTAAACACACTAATGTACTTGTCCTCTTGCTCAGTTGTCCTCTTGCTCAGTTGTTGCCTCCCACTCCTCTTTCTAGTCTGGTTAGAGCCAGTTTGCACAGTTTGCACACAGCGTTGTACGAGATCTTCGGTTTCTTGGCAATTTCTCACATGGAATAGCCTTCATTTCCCAGAACAAGAATAGACTGACGAGTTTCAGAAGAAAGATCTGTTTCTGGCCTTTTTGAGCCTGTAATCGAACCCCCAAATGTTGATGCTCCAGATACTCAACTAGTCTAAAGAAGGCCAGTTTTATTGCTTCTTTAATCAGCATGACAGTTTTCACCTGTGCTAACATGATTGCAAAAGGCTTTTCTAATGATCAATTCGCCTTTTAAAATGATAAACTTGGATTAGCTAACACAACGTGCCATTGGAACACAGGAGTGATGGTTGCTGATAATGGGCCTCTGTACGCCTATGTAGATATTCCATTAAAAGAATTCTGCCGTTTCCAGCTACAATAGTAATTTACAACATTAACATTGTCTACACTGTATTTCTGATCAATTTGATGTCATTTTAATGGACAAAAAAAACACTTTTCTTTCAAAAACAAGGACATTTCTAAGTGACCCCAAACTTTTGAATGGTAGTGTACGTCAGTTGTTTTGCTTTAGGACACCTACAACCCCCACACGCGTCACGGGACTCGTCTGATGTCGGTACCACCGATCTGCCATCTTCTGCCTGTAGCGTCTGAACAGTTTGGGTTACACACTAATATGACCCCGCTATGGAAAGGTGAGACTCTCACGAACACGTACACGTTGTTGTTTTACTCTAGGTTCTCTCAGATATAAAACAGACACTTAAAAACAATTGTCCTTTTGATACTTTTTTTGATACCTAAAGGGTACCTAAAATCCTAAATGAAATAGCTAAATGATCCATGGTATGACCATCTTAAAACAATTCCATATGTTAGCTTAGTAGAACCCCCGGTGGCAATAAACTAATAAAGCCAAAAGCTCACCTTGACTTGGAAGACTTCCAGTGTTGGATAGCCATATCCAGTTAGCTAACATAGCATCTCTCTCTGTTTGAGCTGCGTGTTTGAGCAGGCTAAACTAGCTAGCCGATTTCACTAGCTAAGTGAAAGCGAGAAAAAAACCTACGAAATATAGCACTCACTCTCTTTCTCTCACTTCATATTTTAAGAAATGAATTTGATCAAACTGTTCAACTATTGTCTTTCTCTCTCTCTCTGAGTCAACTACTCACCACATGTTATGCACTGCGGTGCTAGCTAGCTGTAGCTTATGCTTTCAGTATTCATTATTTGATACTTTGATTGGGTGGACACCATGTCAATTCATGCTACAAAAGCTCTGATAGGTTATCATTTGTGTATAAGTCTATGGAAGGTTAGAACCACGATCCCCCTAGGTTTTGTAATGAAGTTAATGTGTCCAGAGGAGGACGTAAACTAGCTGTCCTCCGGCTACACCATGGTGCTACCCTACAGAGTGCTATTGAGGCTACTGTAGACCATTGCAAAACAGTGTGTTTTAATCAATTATTTGGTTACGTGAATATATCTTAGTTTTATCTAAAATTAACTTTGATTGTTTCACTACTTAAAATAAAAATATTCAGAGGATGGTCCTCCCCTTCCTCCTCTGAGGAGCCTCCACTGATCAGTATTTTAATTGTTTATTCTATACAGTCATTATTGCTCATCTTTATCAAGGGTGTCAATAATTTCGGACCCCACTATATGTCTCCAACCTGCGCCCCTATTTCCTACCAACATGAATCATACAAAGATTTGACTACTGTTGTGTTCTTTATTGATCTCCAAATGTCATACCGTATTTCCCCTAATTTCACCTTCAAATTCCCCTTCAGATGTGTAGGAGGTGCACCCAACACCCCAAGTGTGTTCTAACAGACTCACTCATTGGACAAGAGGGAAGCCCCCTGTGCTGTGTTAACATAACACCATTTACCCCCTAACGCCACCCCAGCGAGAGATCGAGAGATATGAGGGGAAGGTAGCTACCAGAAATCAGATATGTAACCATGTGTAGTCCCAACACTGCCCTCACTCCTTTCTGTCTCCTCCAGACCACTGCCTTCAACCCTTCCCTGAATCCAGTCTGAATGAGGTTGTACTGGCTCATATAGTGGTCGGGAAATCCCAATTTGGTAAAAGGAGGACCCCCTCCCCTCCTTAGTCCCTCATTATGGGGCGGCAGGTAGCCTAGTGGTTAGCATGTGTGACTAGTAACCGAAAGGTTGCAAGATTGAATCCCAGAGCTGACAAGGTAAAAATCTGTTGTTCTGCCCCTGAACAAGGCAGTTAACTCACTGTTCTTAGGCCTTCATTGAAAATAAGAAATTGTTCTTAACTGACTTGCCTAGTTAAATAAAAAAGTAAAATATATATATATTTTTAATTACTGTAAATGACGCATGCTTTGCTGATGCCCAAAAGTATCTGGTCCCAAATAAAGCATGATTCTGAATAAGAATTGTGAGAAAAGGTGCTGTTATTTAAAGAAAGCTCATCACTTTCAGCAGTCAACATCATATGTATATAAAGTGGATGTGGACAGGAGGATAGAAACAAATGATCCAATACACCATATTATGAAATAAAATGTGAGGTTTGTATGTGGGAAGAGAAGTATGTAAAACAGAAACACTATAATTGACCTCTACTAATCTGTACCTTCCGCACATTGGCTCGGTACCAGTACCCCCCTGTATATAGCCTTATGTAATTTTCTTGTCTTGTAATTAAACATTTCACATTAAGGTTGTACTCGGTGCATGTGACAAATAAAATTAGATTTGATTAAAAAATAAAGTAAATTCAACGCCGAAAAAAACACTCGTTCATAACCTACCTTGTTGTAGGGTCTGGATTTATTAAACAGGGATCGAGTGCAGCGCCTCCAAACAACACCGGTCCGGTTGCCTGTCACTTCTGGAATGTCGGTTCTGGCACTAGTAAAAGTCACCTGAGGCACAGCAGCGCAAGAAAGTTTAAAACTATTCAAATGTTCTTATAACTTGAAACTGTTGTACTCTGTTATACAGTAGTAGACAAACAGTTGACCACCCATTGATAAATTACCCCGCTACTTGGATTTTCTATTTTACATTCTGAGGAAATGAGTGCCGCTACACACCAATAACGATACGATAGGCTATCCAAAGATTGTTACGGTATTGATTGGAGCAGAGTTGTCAGTCAGACAAAGTGGGTTGGTCCTACTGCTGCACTTTTGAAAGGGCAGACTTTGGGCCTCTGCTTGCACCACGCCCCCACAGTGTATACCGTGGTAATTGACATCACATGAGCAGTGTGTGTGTGTGTGTGTCAAACTCAGTCCTGACTTAACACGCATCAAGCAAACTGAATTCCACATAGTGTTTTTGAAATCAGGAGTTGTCCATTACATAATCGGAACCCAAACATAACTGCTACTTTGTCCTTTGACTTACAATATGAGGAAGGAGTCAAATCTCATTATCATTCTGTATTCATCATCCCAACTGCTCTTTCAACAGCAGTCTTCAGCTGCTAATGATTAACACAAAGAAGGTAAAGCAAGGTTCCTGATTGCTGTAACACACACACGAGAAACAAATGCATCAGCGCATTATCCGGTACATGTAGATATAGACGATAGACAAGGCAGAGAGTGAAGGACAATTTTTACAACACCGTGTCATAACACCGACAATAAAAGTGTCATAAAAACCAGGGTGTGAATTTCTCTAAATAATGCTAATTTAACCCTTCTCCTATTTGTTAAAAATGTAGTGGTAAATATTGAAGTTTAAGCTTCCAAACACCCCTCTATCTGTCCACTCACTAGTGCTGCATTTAGGCCTCAACTGCACTCCTTTAAACGCGTCGATTTTCCTTTGTAGGCTACTTGCTCATCTTCACAACTTGTTTGCCATGCTCCCTTGATAAGTCTTTCTACCTGTATCATTGTTTGCAGTCAGCTGTTTAGAGCGCCCGTTGCTTTGTTTATTATCAGGTGCACGTGGGTATTGGTGTAGACCATTTATTTCACGTTATCATTTTCTACCAATATTTATTTTCTTAACATCTTTGACAGTCCTTAACATACACTATACAGGGCTTTCAGAGGGTATTCAGACCCCTTGACTTTTCTACATTGTTTTGTTAGAGCCTTATTCTAAAATATATATTTTTTCCCCCACTCAATACCCCATGATGACAAAGCAAAAACAGGTTGACATTTTTGCTAATTTATTAAAATATAAAAACCACAAGTATCCAGAACCTTTACTCAGTACTTTGTTGAAGCAGTGATTACAGCCGAGTCTTCTTGGGTATGATACTACAAGCTTGGCACACCTGTATTTGGCGAGTTTCTCCCATTCTTCTCTGCAGATCCTCTCAAGCTCTGTCAGGGTGGATGGGGAGCGTCGCTGCACAGCTATTTTCAGGTCTCTCCAGAGATGTTAGATCCGGTTCACGTCTGGGCCACTCAAGGACATTCAGAGACTTGTTCCAAAGCCACTCCTGTGGTGTCTTGGCTGTGTGATTAGGGTCATTGTCCTGTTGGAAGATGAACCTTAACCTGCTCTCAGGACCTCAGACTGGGACTTTCATCAAGGATCTCTCAGTACTTTGCTCCGTTCATCTTTCCCTCAATCCTGACTAGTATCCCAGTCCCTGCTGCTGAAAAATATCCCCACATCATGATGCTGCCACCATCATGCTTCACCGTGGGGATGGTTCCAGGTTTCCTCCAGACATGACGCTTGGCATTCAGGCCAAGGAGTTCAATCTTGATTTCATCAGACCAGAGAATCTTGTTTCTCTGGTCCAAGCGGGCTGTCATGTGCGTTTTACTGAGGAGTGGCTTCCGTCTGGTCACTCTACTATAAAAAGCCTGATTGGATTCTCCTATCTCCACAGAGGAACGTTGTAGCTCTGCCAGAGTGACCATCAGGTTCTTGGTCACCTCCCTGACCAAGGCCCTTCTCCCCCGATTGCTCAGTTTGGCCAGCTCTAGGAAAAGTCTTGGTGGTTCCGAACTTCTTCCATTTAAGAATGATGGAGGCCAATGTGTTCTTGAGGACCTTCAATGCTGCAGAAATGTTTTGGTACCCTTCACCAGATCTGTGCCAACACACAATCCTGTCTTGGAGCTCTATGGACAATTCCTTTGACCTCATGGCTTGGTTTTTTCTCAGACGTGCACTTTCAACTGTGGGACCTTATATTAGCAGGTGTGCCTTTCCAAATCATGTCCAATCAATTGCATTTACCACAGGTGGACTCCAATCAAGTTTATTATTTTTTATTTGACCTTTATTTAACAAGGCAAGTCAGTTAAGATCAAATTCTTATTTTCAATGACGGCTTGGGAACAGTGGGTTCACTGCCTTGTTCAGGGGCAGAACGACAGATTTTTTGTCAGCTTGGTGATTCGATCTTGCAACCTTTCAGTTACAAGTCAAACGCTCTAACCACTAGGCTACCTGCCATTGTAGAAACATCAAGGATGATCAATGGAAACTAGATCAACCTGAGCTCAATTTCAAGTCTCGTAGCAAAGGGTATGAATACTTATGTAAATAAGTTCTGTTTTACATTTTTTTATTATACATTTGCAAACATGAAAAAATAAAAACTGTTTTCACTTTGTCATTATGTGAAGATTGATGAGGAAAAATGTAATCAATTTTAGAATAAGGCTGTAACGTAACAAAATGTTAAAAGACAAAAAAGGTACTAAATACATTCTGAAGGCACTGTATATAAACAAAAGTATGTGGACACCACTTCAAATGAGTGGATTCAGCTATTTCAGCCACAGGTGTATAAAATCTAGCACAGCCATGCAATTTCCATAGACATTTTCAGGAGAATTGCCTTACTGAAGAGTTCAATGACTTTCAACATGGCACCATCCTAGGATGCCACCTTTCCAACAAGTCAGATTTCTGCCCTGGTCAACTAAGTGCTGTTATTGTGAAGTGGTAACATCTAGGAGCAACAAAGGCTCAGCCGCAAAGTGGCAGGCCACACACGCGCACAGAACGGGCCCGCCGAGTGCTGAAGCGCATAAAAATCGTCTGTCCTCAGTTGCAACACAACAGAGTTACAAACTGCTTCTGGAATCAACGTCAGCACAGTAACTGTTAGTTGGGAGCTTCATTAAATGGGTTTCCATGGCCGAGCAGCCGCACACAAGTCTAAGATCACCTCACGCAATGCCAAGCGTTGGCTGGAGGGGTGTAAAGCTCGCCGCCATTGGACTCTGGAGCAGTGAAAAAGCCTTCTCTGGAGTGATAATCATGCTTCACCATACTTTTGCTCATGTAGTGTACCTCATGGTGCTTTCAAGACAACTGGGAACTTGAAAAAAAAACAGGTCAAAATCATGACATCAGTGATCTTAGAAAGATCTCTAAAAAGAAGCTCGAGTTCCTGACTTGGAATTCCGAGTTGGACGACCATTCAAACTGATTTTCCCGTTAGAACTCGTGACCCCTCATTAGTAGTAGGCTAGTCAAGGATGCATCAATGCAATATTGGCAGAATGGAGAAAAAAAAGTGAACCTTGAATTTGTAAAATATCCCTCTGGTGGCCAGGGTTGACCTATTTAATAAATGCCATTGGTTGGTGGATGTAAAGTCTAAGATCTTTGATAGGCTGCTGAAGAATTTGTTCCAGGAAATTTAAAAAACACTGCCACCTGGTGAGGTTAGCATAGTGCTAACATGTGCAATGTTATCTGATGGGACCAGCTACAATTTAGCATTCGCTCGCATGCAAGTAAATCAACGATTTGAGCCAGAGAAACCATTTAAATGTAAATGATTGCTTGTGTTAGCAAGTATGGACCCTAAACACTTTGTCTCACACCCACTAAACACAAAAGGGCTCGTTTGAGTGGTAAGGCAGACTGTAGACGAAAGCCGGACACTGATGGGGTTTTTCAACAGCAGGTTCAGCCCAACATGCCGGTGTTGCCATTGTTTCTACGTTTTTCATTGTAATGTCGAAATCAACATGTCTCCAACCCCCATATCACACATTCAGAAACTGTACATGTGTGTACATTATATTATCAACTGGTGAGAGCCTCAAATATCACATTTGTACATATCTACTGTATACATGAATCACGGCAAAGTTAGTTCTGGTTTCAGTCATGTCTTTGGTCACGTTCTCGTGGGTCAAACAAAAACACCCTAATGATTGGTTGGCAATACAGACTCCCACAATGCAGGCGCTGGCTGATTAACTTGATGAAGGGCAATTGCAGAAACTTGCAGTCGACTGAAGTCAAAACTTCATGACTTTTGATCACATGGTTTATCCCCATAATGGAACACACTTTGGAAGGCGGTGACCCTCAAAGATGATCCGCTGGAATGCACCCAAACACTTTGGTCGCACACCCCCTCACTAGAACACCCAATCAGAGGCGGCTGGTGGGAGGAGCTATAGGAGGCTCATTGTAATGGAATCAATAGAACGGTCTCAAACACAAACATATGGAAAAGAGGTTTGACTCCGTTCCTATAGCTCCTCCCACCAGCCTCTGCAATCCAACACACACACACACACAGTATAACAGTCTCACTGTTTATTGTTCATCTTCATAGATAGTACTGTACTGTACAGTATACATCTTATTTTACAGTAATGACTGATCATAACCGGGCAACATACAGGCTTTAACACGCAGTGTTACAAAGTCCCATAAGGCCTTATCTCATACGTACTGTCAGCCAATGGTTGAGGAGTATTAAAACAATCTGGATTGTGATTGGACAGAATCATACTCTTACAGTAGAGTGCTTGACATTTAGAACAAGTTAAATCCCCCTAGATACAACCCTCGACTGTGTCCCACATGACACCCTACTCCATATAAAGTGCACCCTATTCCATAAATAGCACTATATAGATATTAGGTTGCCATTTGGGATGCACACCTCAACACCTCACCAGTGATCTCCTATATAGACCACATTAAGAATGACATAAGTGCGCAGAAGCACCAACTCACCAATAGTGAGTGAGGATTTGCATAATCATCTACAGCAGGTTATTGTGAGTAGAACAGCATTCCATATTAAGGCACTTTGGTGGCTGGACTGCATCCGAACTACTGTGACAGTATAAAATATACATAGAGAAAATGATAAAATTTAAAGAAGAGAACCCTGTCCCTGGAAAGACTAAAGTCATGACAACATTTTTAAAATATGCTTTCTTTTCTTTTAAACAAAGAATCAAGTGAAAACTCTGTATTAGGTTGAAGAGATCGAGCCCTAGTTTAGCTCCACCTACAGACACAGGAAGCACATTTTTGGTCTTGGTCACCCTGACACTCATTAGTCCCCAGCCACCGGGTCAGAGCTTTGACTCAAGTGATGTCTCCGAGTCCTGATCTAAGGTCAGTTGTTTCCCTGTATTGGTTAAGGTTTGTTGTGCGCCTGCTTATGGTAGTCCATCGTATCTGATGAGGACTTCCACCTCTGAGTTAACGGTGAATTATTTAGTGAGTGTAGAGTCCAATCTGAGATCCAAACTTTATTGCAGGTGGGGCATATGTCTGTGTTGGCGGGGGCAGGCATGGTTCTCTCTCTCCTCCTCTGTACACCGCTCCCGAGCTGACTCCAGGCGGAACGGTCGGCAGCAGCATCCTCTATGTCTGTGGGTTTGATGTTGCACTTCTTCAGACACATGTTTAGCTGACCCCCTGCAGACCACCGGCCAAGATGTAGCTGGCCATACAGGATCTTCCACGGCAAGCACTCCCGAGATATTCTAATGACATGCCCAAGCCAGCGCAGTTGGTGTTGGGCGACCATGGCCTCCATACTCTTGCAGTTGGTGTTGGGCGACCATGGACTCCATACTCTAACAGTTGGTGTTGGGCGACCATGGCCTCCATACTCTTACAGTTGGTGTTGGGCGACCATGGCCTCCATACTCTTACAGTTGGTGTTGGGCGACCATGGACTCCATACTCTTACAGTTGGTGTTGGGCGACCATGGCCTCCATACTCTTGCAGTTGGTGTTGGGCGACCATGGACTCCATACTCTTGCAGTTGGTGTTGGGCGACCATGGCCTCCATACTCTTACAGTTGGTGTTGGGCGACCATGGCCTCCATACTCTTGCAGTTGGTGTTGGGCGACCATGGCCTCCATACTCTTGCAGTTGGTGTTGGGCGACCATGGCCTCCATACTCTTACAGTTGGTGTTGGGCGACCATGGCCTCCATACTCTTACAGTTGGTCTTAACAAGTATTTCTGTACAGGACACGGTTGCACCAGGTGAGTCCCAGTATGCGCTGCAGGCATCTTCTGTGGAATCGCTTGAGCTGCTTGTTGTGGCGACTAAGTGACCCAGGCTTCACAGCTGTAAAGAAGTGTGGTGATGCAGACGGCTTGATAGACGCCGATTTTGGTGTGGAGGTGGAGATCCCCGTTTTGGAAAATCCTGTGTCTGTTGTGGGCAAGGATAATCTGACCCTAGATCTGTACTCCTGTGGGGTTACAGGGTCACCACAGCACAGGGAAGTCCTCTCTACAGCCGAACCCAGGGTCCTTCCGCTGCTCCCAGTATGTATTAGAGCTCAGCCACGTGTCATCCTTTGATTTCCTGTTAAATAAACAAAAACAGCAGTCACACATATATATAAAACTAAACACATATTCCAAACATACTGCATAACCTGGCTGTAAGTGTACAACCCTAACCCTCAGTACACCTTCAAGTAAAACAGTGAGATCTCATGACTACACAGAACAACTTAACGGTGTTGTTTTGACCAGTCAGACACTGAGGGGCTCCATGTTCGGCTGGAATTAAGGCGGTGCTAGTGTCAAATGCACGTTAGGTTTGCAATTTCGTCATTTAAAAACTGTCACGCCGGCATTTCCCAGCCCTAACGCCAAGTTTGGCAATTTACCTGTCTAACATCAGCTCGCTTAACGCTCAAATGGGAGGGGTGGAAATATTTTCGGCGTGTCCTTAAAAACATGATCCAAGTTTCTATTTTCAGGCAGTGCTGATAGGATACTTAAGACCAACCAAAAGCTGGTTTTAGTGGTAACACAGTTGGTTATGATACAGCCTATCCAGCCGTGACACACACTGCCCATTTGAACATGGAACAAGAGTAGCCTAATGTGATTTTGGTGCCTTTATACTTTGTAATTAGAAACATAAAAAACGAAATGTTCCCCCCCCCCCATTTAATTGATTTGGTTAAAAACCAAGCATAGCCTCCTCTCCTCTCAATGAAGGCCTTTTTTTGTCCTGCCCAACGCAACCGTGAAGTAGACAAGACTGTTGATAAAGAGTTTGGCTCCTGAGACCGCTGGGAAATCAATCTTAATCACCAAAGCTTTATTCAAACAAGTTGTTGTGTTTAGAATTTGATTCAAATTATTCCTTCTCTTTTTAGGCCTTATAAATAATGAATTTAATCTTGCTTATTGTCATGCTCAGATATAATGTAATTTACAGTAGGCCTAGCCCCTATGTCAGTGTGAATGCTATTGAGGCCATGCAGTGACTTAGAATAACGTGGACTGCAAATGGGTTCAAGTTAACGTATTTAGCAAAGATAGGTCTACATTATGTTATTTAGTTTTTGTAAGCCAATTAGATTTACCTTTGCATTAGGTTTGTTAAAATGGAGCCCAGAGGCTAATGGAGTGTTATTCACATGACAGACCTGTGACAATGTGGTAAGTTATATAGACAGAGTGGTGCCATTCCGTCAGACCTTTTCTATATTGTATAGCAGTGGTTCCCAACCAGGGGTACTTGGCCTATCCACACGTGAGAAGACTCATGAGACGATAGGCTTACTGGTAAAATGCACGTGAGG
Source organism: Salvelinus alpinus (assembly GCF_045679555.1). Classification (NCBI taxonomy): domain Eukaryota; kingdom Metazoa; phylum Chordata; class Actinopteri; order Salmoniformes; family Salmonidae; genus Salvelinus; species Salvelinus alpinus. The sequence continues at coordinate 19,230,008 of NC_092114.1, read as the reverse complement.
GAGTACTTCAGGGGTAAGCGAAAAATGTTGGGAACCACTGTTGTAAAGGATACTGTGCAGTTAAGAATTAAGACAGTCTTGTTCTGTCTTCGTGGCTAAATGTGTGAACAATGAACTCTCTTGTCTGCTGGAATCAGACAGAAAGGCAGGCAGGCACACACACGGTGGCGTACTTGAAGAAGAGTGGTTTGTGCGTCATGTTGTTCTCCTCCAGGACTTTTCTCCTTTCTCTCTGGAGCAGCTCTATCCTCTGTTTCTGCTCCTCAGCCCCCTCAATGTTCCCTTCTTCCAAACACCTGAGACAGAGAGAGAGACACACAGAGAAGGAGAGAGAGAGAGACAGAGAAAGAAACACTTGAGTGAAAAGGATCCTATGAGAAGGGTGATATAATACAGGGAAGTATGAGAAAGAAGGAATACTGGATTAGGGAGAGCTAGGAAGAAGACGGAGAGAGGAGAGGAGGAGGAAGAAGACAGAGAGAGGAGAGGAGGAGGAAGAAGACGGAGAGAGGAGAGGAGGAGGAAGAAGACGGAGAGAGGAAGAGAGAATCCCGGGGTGTGTCCTACCTCTGGTCGAGACGGAAGCGTGTGTCTGTGGGGGGTAGGAGGGGCTTCAGGGCGGCATCAAGCTCATTCAGCTCCACACCAAACTGAGTAAAGCCATAGTACTGGTCCTGGTCCACAGGCATGGGGTCTACACAAACACAAACACATGACAAAATTCATATTTTTAACTATTTTCAAGGTAAAAGATAATAAGCTATAATATTTACGTGGAATGCCACTTTATGTTTGTGAATGTGGGTGTGTGAGTTGTGACGGACAGCCCTAAGAGCCAGTCACTCACTTGCTCTCCAGATGCAGATGGCAGAGGGCGTGTCTCCTTGGTACACGCCTTCATGCCATTTGCCAAAGAATGAGTGGATGACACGCCCCCCACTGTCTGTGACCACTCCCTCTATCTTGTTCACCGTTGAGCTCCACGATTTCGCCTGTGGATTAAATTAGCAAAGCATGAATAATAAACAAATTAAACTAATGACGCAAAACAAATAAGATGTTACAAATCAGAAACCCATAAAACGCTGTCAATCATGTGATGAATTCTAAATAATATATGAATCCATCCACCACTCATTAGTTACTTTGAAGGTTTCCAGGATAATGGTCACCAGGATGTTGTTCCTCCTGTTCCCCAACAGATGGCGCTGTTAAACCTGGTAATACCCTCAGAAACCTAGTGTTTTCCCAACTCGGTCCTGGGGACCCTAAGCGGTGTGTTTGGGTTTTTGCCCTAAACCTACACAGCCGATTCAAATGATCAAAGCTTGATGATGAGCTGATCACTTGAATCAGTTGTGTAGTGCTAGGGCAAAAACCAAAAAGGTGCACCCGTTGGTCCCAGGACCGAGTTTAGGAAACACTGGCCCAGGGTTTCATACGTGTTGGCCAATTTACATTAAATTGCGTTAGGCTGTTTTAAATAACACCCTATATAGTGCACTACTTTTGGTCAGCGTCCTATGGGTAGTAGTGCTCTGTATAAGACATAGGGTGCCTTTTGGGACGCACCCTTCGTGTAACTGGGATGGTATAGTCCATCTCCTCACCTTGACGAAGGTCACTGTACACTGGCAGGCGTCACTGCTGGTGTTTTTGATTGACATCTCTCCGTAGTGTTCTAGCCAGCGCTGGCCACTCAGGATGTTGTGGATGCAGGACGTTACCTTGTTCCACTCATAGTGGTCCCCAAACCTGAGGATGACAAACAACTGTCACACACCTCGATTTCATATGAAAGCAGCTCTGACGTTCACACACACACATTCTATCAAATTAAAGAGACTCACCCTGGCAGGGTCACATGAGTGGTTCCCATGGGAACAATCTCCATGGATTTCCCCCAGAACTTATTCTTCCACTGGACATCTGAGAGAGATGGGACAGAGAGATAGACAGGGGACAGAGAGATAGACAGGGGACAGAGAGATAGACAGGGGACAGAGAGATAGACAGGGGACAGAGATATAGACAGGGGTAGTAGGTGAGTGGCACAGATAACCCTCACAATAACAATCACAAATAGAAGGAAAAGGTGGTGATATGTTTACTGAAAACATAGAAGCTCACCTTGCCAGAAAGTGAAGTTGTGAGAGTCACAGTGACACGCTGACACAGGTGGGTGATGGCTCACCTAAGACAGACAGGGGGTTCAACTGGTGAATACATGTGACTGACAATGTTATGAGTCTTCAGTCATCATATGCAACAGTTCTGTTCCAAATGGCATCATTTTCCCTATATAGTGCACTAGTTATGACCAGAGCACTATGGGCCCTGGTTAAATTTAGTGCACTAAATGGGAATAGAGGGTCATTTGGAATGCACTAAATGAATCAGCCCAGTGATTCTTGGTTTATTGTATGTGAGTGATGTTAACTTGTTCCTGTAGGTTTAGTTCCTGTTTACCTGTTCTGCTATGAACCTGAAGCCCTTGTCAGGTCTGTCACACTCGTAGGTCTCTCCCAGGACGGGGTTAAAGGGTTTACTTCCTGCCCGGTAGTAACTGGAGGCATATGCAGACACTGCAAATGTTGCCACATACACCTGCAGCACAGGACACACACACAGAGAGACAGAGACTGTGTTACTTACCATGTGTAGGTAGAGGTTGTGTGTGTGGGTTCCCACAATGCATCATAAGAATCATGGTGTGAGTATGTCCAAATTCTCTTACCATGCATTGCTAGGCATTGTGTGTGTGTGTGTGTGTACCTGCATCCTATACCCTCACCATTCTCTGGTACGGGTCCTGTGTGTGGTTCGCTGTATCCAGCAGCTCAGAGTACTCCACCTCTTCACACAGCCTCTGTAGTGTGTTGAGAGGCTCGTTGAGATGAACAGGCATGGCTACTTTGGACAGGTCCTTCCCTATGTTGTTCTTGAGGATGTTCCATAGACTGACACTGCTGCTGCTGGGTTGGGGGGAGGGGAGGGTAGTCCGCCTGCGGGCCACCTGAACACCACTTCCTCCTGAGCCTGCTGAGGGGGGGGGGGGTGCTTAAAATGGAGGTAGCAAACATTTGCTCACTCGTACAAATTGTATGCTTGTCATAGAAATACTCATATGCTGGCCTATGCACCCGCACGGCATACCAGAGTCATGTCTCTCACTTCCTCCCTCGTTGCTGTAGCCGGTGTCCATGGAAACACTGTCGCTGACATCACTGATATACGAGTCATCATCAGAAGCCTGGAGACAAACAGAGAAAAAAAGATATGAATGACTGTTCAGATCATTGTTTATCTCCCTAATGGTTAGGGTTGGGTAATCTGACCTTTAGGCTCACCTCATTCTCAGAGGAGCTGGAGGTCAGCTGGTACTCCTGAGCGTCAAAGAACTCCGACATGGACTCATTGGACGCCTGGTGGACAAGTTGGCGGGATCCATCTGGGAGACCCTGATTGGTAGAAGAGGTTGATTGGCAGCAGAGGTTCAGATCAGTCCCAATGTCATGTTTGGTATGTAAACAATCTCCTGAAATCAACTTGACATGTGCAGTATTGTGGAACACAGCACATGCACACACACTCGCTCTCTCTCACACACCCAACTCACCGAGCCATAGCCGGTCTTGAGGCCCATGACCTGCGCTGGAGGAGGGGCCTTCAGGTCAATAGCATGTCTCACTCTGTCTCTCTCTGCTGATAGAGAACTATAGGCTGACCGCAGAGTGGAGTGAACTACAGACACACAGAGCGCAGGAAACACACACACAGAGCGCGGGAGACACACACAGAGCGAGAAAAAAAAGTGTGTTTTAACGATCATACCCAGCCTGTAAAATACCTATACTTGACCCAGTGGGCCGACCTGAAACCAGGGACTCACTGTTGTTCGCCAGCCTGCAGAAGTCTTCCTGGAGGCGGTTGGCATCAGTAGGTGAGTCTGGGGTTTCCAGGAAGGAGGTGTGTGCTTCAGCAGTAGAGAGGTTTGGGTGGGAGGTATGGAGATGAGGAGAGGCAGGCGGTGAGCCACAGCCAGGAACCTGGTGGAAGGAGAGATCTCAGGGTTAAAGACAACTACAGGTGGGGGATGTATTGGGTGTCACACAAAACTATTCTTCTAGTAGTCTTTAGTCAATGCAACACTATCAAGTGGCTGTAGGATTTAGCACAGGTAAAAGTTGACATGGAATGGTAGCAGCTGTTGCTTTGAGAAAACGTAAAACAGTGTGTACCTGTAGCGTGGCCGGGGCATCTTTGGTGTAATTTTTTGAACGCCACTTCCTGGGACCCCTCTTCTCCTTCTTGGGAATGTCGTATGTTGAGGCCTGGTGTCCCAGTGGAAGTGAAGAGGTTAGGGTTCAAGTCTAGGGGTTGTGTGCATACCTACCGTGTACTCATAGCAGGGTCAGAGTAAGTGTAGTGAAGGTTAAAGGGGCTGAGTACAGTATGTGTACTGGGTCAAGGTTAGGGTCAAGGTTAAAGGGCAAAGGTTGTGTTACCATGAGGCTGATGGCAGGGGCAGAGGGAAGGTTGTGTTACCATGAGGCTGATGGCAGGGGCAGAGGAAAGGTTGTGTTACCATGAGGCTGATGGCAGGGGCAGAGGGAAGGTTGTGTTACCATGAGGCTGATGGCAGGGGCAGAGGAAAGGTTGTGTTACCATGAGGCTGATGGCGGGGGCAGAGGAAAGGTTGTGTTACCATGAGGCTGATGGCGGAGGCAGAGGAAAGGTTGTGTTACCATGAGGCTGATGGCGGGGGCAGAGGAAGTGCGGTGGAAAACCTCCATACTCTTCAGCAGCAAGTTGAGTTCCAACAGGTAAGACTCACAGTCCTCCAAATCTGACAGAGAACAATGAGGGATATGAATTAGAGAAGGTGAGGGATATGAATCCGAGAAGGTGAGAGACATGAATTAGAGAAGGTGAGAGCGAGTCGATACAGAGAACTTAAGTAAGGTGAGATCCATCAGGAAAGGTATGACGACTCAGACAGGTGAGATGTTTGATCTCCCTACCTCTGCAACACCTGTCCATGTCTTCTGAGGAGTGAAGCCAGGCACTGACCTTCGCCTGCTGGACTACTGACGCCTGCTTAGCCAGACTGGAGTGCTGCTGAGAAAGAGAGAGCAGGGGAGGGAGACAGCGAGAGGAAGGGTGAGGGACAATGAATTGAATATGCATAGACATACAGTGATTCATATAAAATACATTATACAGTACAATAATGAAATTATGATTGGTCAGTCAAGAAGCGTCAGTAAGAGTTTGCTCTTAGACGCAGATCTAGGGTCAGCTTACCATCTCCAAAATTCAAACCATTAGGGGGAAAGCACAAAATGTATCATATATCCCTGTCTAAAGAGAAGCGTACCCGTCTCATGGAGTCGTTGAGGTTAGGCGAGAGGTGTGAGGGGTGAAACAGGTGCCTCTCGTGGGGGTACATGGTGATCTCGTTCTGACGGAAGACACGGTGATGTCGTAGCTTCGACACCCAATCATCAAACAACTCCTGTGACTTCACTTCCTGAGACTTCTCAGACTTCACCTATTGGACAACGAGATGTGATGTCATTTAAACAGATGAGGGAGAGACAGAGACAGAGACAGAGACAGAGACAGAGACAGAGACAGAGACAGAGACAGAGAGAGAGAGAGAGAAACCTTGAGGTGATAAATGTTGTTGTTGGCATCCAGATCGATGGCCTTGGTTTTCTTTTTGATTGACATGACAGACAGCCCCACATCAATGCAGCCATGCAGCTTGCCTTTCCTCAGCTGGAAACAAAAGCAAATGGTCAGTGTGTGTGTGTGTGTGTGTATGACTAACTAAATGAGCGAATACTCACTCCTTCAATGACACACACACACACACACACACACAATTGAGTTAATGTGTGTGTGTATTGCATCTGCTTAACAGATACTTTTGAATAGGTACTTACATCAGCTTTACATTTTGAGTACTTCAGAATGCCTTTCTCCAGCAAGAAGTATCTCTGGATAGCAAGAGAAAGTATCAACTGTTTTAGCCATCCATCTGTCACGTTCAAACTTTAATTATCTGCTTTGGGCCAAAGAAATATCGTCACACTTTAGATATTACAGTTGTGGACAAAAGCTTTTTACATGAACAAGATATCCATTTAAATGCTCCATTCAAATTTCACCTCCAACTTTACATAAGCGTCTTATAAGAGCTTTAGATAAACACCATGTACGTGTCAGGTAGAACACCTCTCACATCTCCATGTGCCCTTCAGGTAACTCAGCGGTTCAAGAGAGCCAAGTGCCTCCTTGATTCCTCACGTCCTCTCCGCACATCCTTCAGTTCAGAAGAGGAGAAGGTCTGAAGAGAACCTATGACCTTCTCCTCCAATGCATGTAGAGAAGGAGAGGAGAGAGGATGCAAGAAATCAAGGATAGACACTTGAGATTTACCTGCAGTAAGAGGTAAAGAGGTCAGGGAGGCTGTACCCACCTTGTGCCATCCCTTCATGGGCCATTTCCTCCTCTTGAGCAGGAAGCCCTCCTGTTTCTCTGGCTCCTGGATGTTGCCAGGGTTACCCTTCAGCCCCTCTATGATCTCCCAGCTGTCCTGTAGACAGAGACGCATCAGGTTACACGCATACTCAACCACATGACGAGAGGAGGAGAGGCTGCATCTCTGCCATAATGTGTCCCCTAACCCAGGCAAGGAGGGTTAGGAGTGCTGCTAGGCACCCTCCAGTCAGGCCATAGCCAGTTCATTTCAGTTCAGCTGACGTTAGGTCAGTCAAGATAAGCATCAAAATGTTAATGTCGCCACAAGACATTTGAGACAGAGCGGAGTTCATTCAGACAGGCACGCACACGCAGAGGCGCACGCACACAGAGATACGCTCGTACACACACGATACGCGCGCACACACATACAAGATACGCGCGCACACACACACACGAGATACGTGCGCACACACACACACACGCGATACGTGCGCACACACACACACACGAGATACGTGCGCACGCACACACACACACGAGATACACAAGCGTGTGTGCATGCACACACACAGAGATACGCGTGTACACACAGAGATACGCGCACGCACACACCTACCTGATGGCTGCCATGTTTGGACGAGCCGCTGCTGCTGTCGCTGTGGGAGGGGGATGTTGATGTCATCTTTCTGTGACTTGACAGTTCTGCTTACGATTGTCTAGTCTCAGCGGAAACCACCAACAGGACCATCACCTAACACACTGACCTCAAGAGGGCGTCATCATGAATAACCACTGTTGAATAGGAAGAGAGAGACGCAGTGATTAACACAACATTATTACTTAATTTCCAGCATGTTGAGACAAACAGGTGAGCTGAGAGAAATGAAAGCCACATACCACTGTAGGGTTGCTTTAGTGAAGCAGCAGAACAAAGAGACGTGACTTCTCTGAGAGAACAGACAAACTATCCTACGTCCTCAAAACTAGGTGCGCTTTAGGTTAGGCACGAGATCATCAGGTGTTCTTTACGTTTGCATGAGCTCTCTGACACACACACACACACACTTCCAGCAGCATACACCCTGTGTATGGGGAAATGCCAACGTCTCTATATGAACTATGGTGTAGTGCATTGAACCAGTGTCAGCATCCCAGTCAAGCCCACATGACTCCCAGGCCAGTCAAAGTCACAGCTACTGTGCTGATCAGCAGAGTTCACAAGTGAGTCAGGGTTATACAATCAGTCCCAGTCTTCAAATCTCAGCAGAGGACTAGATTAACCAGTAGCTACACATGCTAATACTCACAAACACTGGTAGAGACACGGAATTCTGCTGTATTGCAGTTGCTAGTAGCATAAACAGTATTGTGATGAATAAAATGTCCACATTCTGTGAATTTGGAGACAGGAAACGTTAGTTGCTAGCAGCACATAGTAGTAGAGCGATGTTCTAGAATGTGGACATTGAATTCGCAAGGCACCAGGCCAAAACCTATGTAGACATTACCTTGGCTTCGATTACAGCACTGCAAACACCTGGGTCGTAATTTACTGCACCAAACGGAAGAGAACGGACCAAAATGGGGAGGGACTGCCTGAACTTGTTTAACAACAACGGGGCGGCAGGTAGCCTAGTGGTTAGAGCATTGGGCCAGTAACCAAAAGGTTGCTAGATTGAGTCCCTGAGCCGACAAGGTAAAAATCTGTCGTTCTGCCCCTGAACAAGGCAGTTAACCCACTGTTCCTAGGCCGTCATTGTAAATAAGAATTTGTTCTTAACTGACTTGCCTAGTTAAATGAAGGTAAAATAAGAAACACTTGTTTTCACATTGCATAATGTTTTGCTGTGGTGTACAGTAATAAATACAAATGAGGATGGATGAAAACCTTCTGAAGTCACTCGACTCATTCCACATGTTGTTGTGTTACAGCTTGAATTTAAAAAATGAATTAAATTGAGATTGGTGTGTAAGTGGCCTACACACAATACCCCATAAATGTCAAAAATGAATTATGTTTGACATTTTTACAAATTAATAAAAAAATGTAAAGCTGAAAGGTCTTTAAATCAATAAGTATTCAACCCCTTTGTTATGGCAAGCCTAAATAAGTTGAGGAGTATATATTTGCTTAACAAGTCACATAAGTTGTATGGATTCACTGTGTGCAACAATAATGGTTAAAACATTTTTTTTATGACTACCTCATCTCTGTATCCCACACATACATATAATTGTAAGGTCCCTCAGTTGAGCAGTGAATTTTAAACATAGATTCAACCACAAAGACCAGGGAGATTTTCCAACGCCTCAAAGGGCCCCTATTGGTAGCGGGGTAAAAAAAAAAGCCCACACTGATTGTCCCTTTGAGCATTGTGAAGTTATTAATTACACTTTGGATGGTGTATCAATACACCCAGTCACTACAAAGATACAGGCGTCTTTCCTAACTCAGTTGCCGGAGAGGAAGGGAACTGCTCAGTGATTTCACCATGAGGCCAATGGTGACTTTAAAACAGAGTTTAATGGCTGTGACAGGAGAACACTGTGGATGGATAAACAACATAGTTACTACACAATACTAAGCTAAATGACAGAGGGAAAAGGATGAAGCCTGTACAGAATACAAATATCCCAAATTCATCTTTCAGCAGGACAATAAGCTAAAACACAAGGCCAAATATATAATGGAGTTGCTTACCAAGACGACATTGAATGTTCCCGAGTGGCCTAGCTACAGTTTTGACTTATTAAGTCTGTGGCAAGACTTGAAAATGGCTGTCAAGCCATGATCAACAACCAACTTGACAGAGCTTGAAGAATTGTACAATCGAGATGTGGAAAGCTCTTAGAGCCTTACCCAAAAAGACTCAAAGCTGTGATCACTGCCAAAGGTGATTGTAACATGTATTGACTCAGGGTTATGAATACTTATGTAAATTCAATATTTCTTTATTTCTTTGTAAATAGATTAGCAAAATTTATAAAAACATGTTTTCAGTTTGTCATTATGGGGTATTGTGTCTAAATGGGTAAGAAAATGTTGAATTCACACTGTATGACAAAATAGAATATGTCAAGGGGTATGAACACTTCTGAAGACACTGTAGATCAACAGTCTTAGTGAGGTACAGTATGAGAAACATGTTGATAATCAGGATGTACACAGCGTGTCAATGGTTAATAAGAAGTGAACAAATCTGCCCACATTCTCACTGCCACACATTCCTCTCTTCTCCATCCAGGCTGTGGCATGCCCAAACCTGGTGTGTGTGTTATAGACCCACTCCCTAAACATGGAAATGCTTTGGGTGAATTGCAGTTTGTAAGAGACTGTATACTGTGGAAATGTACACAGTTTCTTATGGATAGAATGCATGTGTCTGTGTTTTTCCAATGTGCTGTCTAGTTCAACCAAAGGCTCTATTGTTTGTGTGTGTGTGTGTGTGTGTGTGTGTGTGTGTGTGTGTGTGTGTGTGTGTGTGTGTGTGTGTGTGTGTGTGTGTGTGTGTGTGTGTGTGTGGTGGTGGTGGTGGTTTGTCTGTTAGTGTGTGTGTGTGTGTGTACACACTGTCTGGTTCCCCATAGGCGCCTCTCAAGAGTCAGAGCCATGCCCAGGACATGAGTCATCAGCAGGAAGGAATGTTCGCTGGGACACAATACTCCAACCACTGAGTATTTCCATGGAAACGGACCCATGATCACCAACATGGGAAGTTCATAGGAGCATGTCTAATTTGGTGTCAAATGAAAGCTATTGTAAGAGTCTATATTCTGGGGAAATGAAGGCAAGGATACATTTTTCAAACATTTTCCATTTTAGGCAGAAGTAAAGGCTTTGATTTCAGGATAAAACAGATGGAAAGGGGATCTTAGAAAACATCTATCAGAAAAAGTCTTAAAAAAGGTATCAGAACTACATCAACACAATAACATTGTGTAGAAATTGTTAACCTTCTGTAAATGTAAGAAATATTGGCTTGTGCAATATTATCTTTAATATATTTTCTAATTTTGCTCCCTCGTGGAGGGAGGGAGGATACAGTGGCTTGCGAAAGTATTCACCCCTCTTAGCATTTTTCCTATTTTGTTGTCTTACAACCTGGAATTAAAATAGATTTTTTTGGGGGGGTTGTATCATTTGATTTACACAACATGCCTACCACTGAAGATGCAAAATGTTTTTTTTTCTGTGAAACAAGGAATAATTACAAAAAAACTGAAAACTTGAGCGTGCATAAATATTCACCCCCCCCTACTTTGTAGAGACACTTTTTGCAGCAATTACAGCTGTCGCTATAAGCTTGGCACATCTAGCCACCGGGACTTTTGCCCATTCTTCAAGGCAAAACTGCTCCAGCTCCTTCAATTCTGACCAGTTTCAAAGTCCCTGCCGATGAAAAACATCCCCACAGCATGATGCTGCCACCACCATGCTTCACTTTGGGGATGGTATTCTCGGGGTGATGAGAGGTGTTGGGTTTTCGCCAGACAGTGTTTTCCTTGATGGCCAAAAACCTATATTTGACCAGAGTACCTTCTTCCATATGTTTGGGGAGTTTCCCACATGCCTTTTGGCGAACGCCAAACGTGTTTGCTTATTTTTTTCTTTAAGCAATGGCTTTTTTCTGGCCACTCTTCCGTAAAGCCCAGCTCTGTGGAGTGTAAGGCTTAAAGTGGTCCTATGGACACATACTCCAATCTCCGCTGTGGAGCTTTGCAGCTCCTTCAGGGTTATCTCTGGTCTCTTTGTTGCCTCTCTGAATAATGCCCTCCTTGCCTGGTCCGTGAGTTTTGGTGGGCAGCCCTCTCTTGGCAGGTTTGTTGTTTGTTTTATTTTTTTATAATGGATTTAAATGGTGCTATGTGGGATGTTCAAAGTTTTGGATATTTTTTTTTAGAACCCAACCCTGATCTGTACCGCCACAACTTTGTCCCTGACCTGTTTGGAGAGCTCCTTGGTCTTCATGGTGCCGCTTGCTTGGTGGTGCCTGCCCCTTGCTTAGTGGTGTTGCAGACTCTGGAGCCTTTCAGAACAGGTGTATATATATTGAGATCATGTGACAGATCATGTGACACTTAGTCCACCTGTGTGCAATCTAACTAATTATGTGACTTCTGAAGGTAATTGGTTCTACCAGATCTTATTTAGGGGCTTCATAGCAAAGAGGGTGAATACATATGCACGCACCACTTTCCGTTTTTATATATATATTTTTTAAATGGAAAAGTGGTGCATGTATATATATATATTTTTAAACAAGTTCTTTTTTTAATTTCACTATTTTGTGTATGTCCATTACATGAAATCCAAATAAAAATCCATTTAAATTACAGGTTGTAATGTAACAAAAACAGGAAAAAACGCCAAGGGGGATGAATACTTTTGCAAGGCACTGTAATTAAAGTTCACAGAACTAACAAGTAATGGTAGACCTACCAATTAGTTAGTGATTTTACTGATAAACATTCTTTGAATTATAGTGATTAAAACTGGTAATTTGTGGAAAACCCCCTCCCTCGCTCTGCCTCACTGTCCAGTTCATACCATCTCTCCCAGCTCTTATTGACACTCTTTCTTCCCATTTACCACTGAGCACCGACAGACACCGGATGTCCATGTACGTTGAAATTTGGTCAGTCCACTCTGGCCTTGATGTTATCAGACGGACTGGAACAAATCTGAACCTATAATAGACGTATGTTTTACAAGTTTGGACAGCACAGTGCAGTCTAGTATAGTATATTGTATAGTACAATTGTATAGTGCAATTGTATTGTACAATTGTACTCTACCCTACTCTATTGTACTACACTGTACTGTGCTGTCCAAACTTGTAAACATGAGGAGAATGACAAATATCCATAATTATGCATTTCTGTGTAGTACAGATCAGGGATCCACGATGTAATTCCATTATCGGGTGTAAATCCACTTCACTTACTGTAGTTCAAATCTCAAGGTGCCATGTCACAGCTGACAGCCCATTCATCTTTCAATCTTCATTTAGAGCAGATATTTAACAGAATTACAGAGTTAAATATCAGAGGGAGATTTTACCGTGATCATTTTACCGTGATCCCGTTGCCAAAGTTTGCATCTACGCAGTTCTTCCACTAAATTAGTTTTGGTAAATTGTTCAACTTTGAAAACACATTTTAAAGTCAAACCTCAATTCCGTTACTGTGGAATTGCACCCCCAAGTGGCACCCTAATTCCCGTTTAATGCACTACTTTTGGCCAGTGCCCATAAGGTTCTGGTCAAATACAGTACACTTATATGGATTAGGTTGCCATTTGGGAGGTAACCAACCACTGAGCCTAGATATCAGACTACACTACACCTCAGCTACAGCAGTCGTGGCAACAGATTATTACACTAACACTGCATGGATACCCTTTAGTATGGCATAACTCTCCAACAGTTATTTATTTTATTTCACCTTTATTTAAATAGGCCATGGTGGCAAAGTAATTACAATATAGCAATTAAACATTGGAATGGTAGGATGTGCAGAAGATGAATGTGCAAGTTGAGATACTGGGGTGCAAAGGAGCAAGATAAACAAATAAATAAATACAGTATGGGGATGAGGTAGATTGGATGGGCTATTTACAGATGAACTATGTACATGTGCAGTGATCTGTGAGCTGCTCTGACAGCTGGGGCTTAAAGCTAGTGAGGGAGGTAAGAGTCTCCAGCTTCAGAGATTTTTGCAGTTTGTTCCAGTCATTGGCAGCAGAGAACTGGAAGGAGAGGCGGCCAAAGGAAGAATTGGCTTTGGGGGTGACCAGTGAGATATACCTGCTGGAGCGCGTGCTACGGGTGGGTGCTGCTATGGTGACCAGTGAGCTGAGATAAGGCAGGGCTTTACCTAGCAGAGACTTGTAGATGACCTGGAGCCAGTGGGTTTGGCGACAAGTATGAAGCGAGGGCCAACCAACGAGAGCGTACAGGTCTCAGTGGTGGGTAGTATACGGGGCTTTGGTGACAAAACAGATGGCACTGTGATAGACTGCATCCAATTTGTTGAGTAGAGTGTTGGAGGCTATTTTGTAAATGACATCGCCGAAGTTGAGGATCGGTAGGATGGTCAGTTTTACGAGGGTATGTTTGGCAGCATGAGTGAAGGATGCTTTGTTGCGAAATAGGAAGCCAATTCTAGGTTGAATTTTTGATTGGAGATGTTTGATGTGAGTCTGGACGGAGAGTTTACAGTCTAACCAGACACCTAGGTATTTGTAGTTGTCCACATATTCTAAGTCAGAACCGTCCAGAGTAGTGATGCTGGGCGGGCGGGCAGGTGCGGGAAGTGATCGGTTGAAGAGCATGCATTTAGTTTTACTTGCATTTAAGAGCAGTTGGAGGCCACAGAAGGAGAGTTGTATGGCATTGAAGCTCATCTGAAGGTTAGATAACACAGTGTCCAACGAAGGGCCAGAAATATACAGAATGGTGTCGTCTGCATAGAGGTGGATCAAAGAATCACCAGCAGCGAGAGCGACATCATTGATGTATACAGAGAAGAGAGTCGGCCCGAGAATTGTAGGATGGCCGGGGTGTTAAGCATGTCCCAGTTTAGGTCACCTAGCAGCACAAGCTCAGAAGATAGATGGGGGGCAATCAATTCACATATGGTGTCCAAGGCACAGCTGGGAGCAGAGGGTGGTCTATAGCAAGTGGCAACGGTGAGAGACTTGTTTCTGGAAAGTAGAAGGAGAAGCTAGAATTGTTTTGGTAAAAACCTGGATAGTAAGATAGAACTCTGCAGAGTTCTATCTCTGTAGTAGATTGCAACACCGCCCCCTTTAGCAGTTCTATCTTGGCGGAAAATGTTATAGTTAGGGATGGAAATTTCAGGGTTGTTGGTGGTTTTCCTAAGCCAGGATTCAGACACGGCTAAGACATCCGGGTTGGCAGAATGTGCTAAAGCAGTGAATAAAGCAAACTTAGGGAGTAGGCTTCTAATGTTAACATGCATGAAACCAAGGCTTTTACGGTTACAGAAGTCAACAAATGAGAGCACCTGGGGAGTGGGAGTGGAGCTAGGTACTGCAGGTCCTGGATTCACCTCTACATCACCAGGAGGAGCAGAGGAGGAGTAGGATAAGGGTACGGCTAAAGGCTATAAGAACTGGCCGTCTAGCACGTCCGGAACAGAGAATAAAGGGAGCAGTTTAAATCCAGCTGCATAGAAACACTACCACAACCCTGTCCATTAACAAGCTATGTCAGTTCACTGCATAGATACATATCCTCTGCCAAAGCACTGAACATTAACCATTAAACCAAAACACTCTGCACACAACTTCTACACACAAAACCCTTCTCCATTGTCCACTGAATTGACTGTACACAGCAGCGGTGTTACCCTCCAACTGGTTCCATAGATACTAACTAAATAAACAGTGAGTCAAACTAGACGGAGGGTGAGTCAGAGAGGGAGGGTGAGTCAGACAGAGGGAGGGGAATACCAAAACATTATAGAACACGCCAATACCAATACACTGCTTTTCAGATTTCCTGTAGGCTTGAATGCAAGTTGCAACTCAATAATTTACAACATGCTGTCAAGTACTCAGCTCCGTTTCACGTTAGTGTTGTTCTAATTAGGGAAGTGAAACCGAAAAGTAACAGTATGGTTTTCCAGGCTAGTCAACTGCAGCAGAATTAGATTGTATATGTCAACATAAAGCGTTGCGAATAGCAACAGGAAGACCTATATTGCAGGACATGCTTTGTTGTGCTCTGCATAACCTTGACAACAATCAGAAAATAAGTGTTCAAAACACTTCAGTTACCGTATACTATGCACCCCTTGAGGCATATCTAGTTGGGCACTGGAGGTTCTATTGTGGCCTTGTGTCTTATGAAATCCCGTGTGGCTCAGTTGGTAGAGCATGGCGCTTGCAACGCCAGGGTTGTGGGTTCATTCCCCACGGGGGGACCAGGATGAATATGTATGAACTTTCCAATTTATAAGTCGCTCTGGATAAGAGCGTCTGCTAAATGACTTAAATGTAAATGAAACCAAGTCAATGATTAAGGCCACGACAGCTTGTAAATGACCTGCTTAAAGTTATCACATGCTATTGTCAAGAGAAACACTGTGGGGATATATCAAAGCATCAGCATCTTGACTGTCTATTCATTGTGAAAGCAGCTATTCGAACGCATCAAACAAGAGTGATAAAAGTCCACTTTAAATCACAGAGTTAGGCTAACTCAGGCACAGAGCTGATGGAACAGAGACAGCCCTGTGAAGCAAAGCCAGTCTGCCAGGTAGCTCAGGACCATACAAGGACATTTGCATTTACACAGCCACCTCCCTGATAAGATGGGGAAGGGAGTAGGAATGTGACGTTTAAACTCATTTGGAATTCTTAAAAAGTTTAGAAAACACATCAAGCGAAAATCATTGTTCTTTTTACTAAATTAAAATCACAGTGCAGTTATCACAAAACTACCATCAACAGGTTCCAATCATGATCATAAAGGCAAAAAATTTTATTCACCAAATACCTAACGCAACAATGCTGTGAGTAGGAAGAGATGGCTATGCATCTTTCTAATGATTTGCCACTAATATAAAGTGCTCCGCATGTCTGCATCGTTAACAGTTGGAAAAATGGCAGACAGTGAGACAGGGAATCAACAGCAGTGAAGTCCAATATGGCAATAATTTGAGAAGTTAAATGAAAAGGTGATGAAATAAGAAAATGAGTTTTGATCAGTCGTGGAAATAAACGCTATAAACATATTGTCCCTCTGTTTCAAAAGAAGATGGAAAACAAGCTATGAAGGAAAAATACTGGAGCTGTGCAAATAATATTACGATATTATTGATGTGCCGTTTTGACAATATCTCGATATGCAACTATCGATTCCCCCCCATCACTATTCAATACCTAACAGCATATCTAGAACCAGACTACACGATGCCATGCTTAAAAACCGTGACGGCCCTGATGAAGACATTGTGTGTAGCTACCTGTCTGAGCAGGCTAGTGAGTCTGAGCAGTCATTCCAATGCACCACAAATATGCTATGCTAGTCATAAAAGAGCAGGACCACACACAGACACACACACACACACTTATAAACCCATAGTTTGAGGGCCATTTAGACTGACACACTCATTGACCAACTGCTTGCGTGTTATGAAACTCATGAGTAACCACTACCGCAGGGGTGGGCAACTCCAGTCCTACAGGGTCTGATTGGTCTCACACTGTCTCCATCCCTAGCAAACACAGCTGATTAATCAAATTGAATTCTAAACTGAAGATTATGATTAGGTGGTTATTGTAGTCAGGTGTGTTAGCTGGGGCAAAACTGTGACACCAATCAGGCCCCCGAGGACTGGAATTGCCAATCCCTGCACTACTGTATAACTCTTTCGACTAAAGCTGAGACATACTGAAGCCAAATCTCGTTCTATACAGAGTTACCATGGAGACAACCGACGGCACGGGAGGGGATGTATTCCGTTTGTTTGGGCTTCAAGGAAAATCTGAGGGCATAACACATGGATCTATTTATAGTTCCGGAGCCATTATCGACCAAAACGGGATCTCTTTTTTGGTGTTGCCTACCAGCTAGACTTAAAGTAACTGTCCAGTGTTTGAGATGTCAATGAAATATGACCTATAATGAATTACAATATGAGTGAAATAATTAAAACATTTTGGAAGGAGAACTATGTTAAAAAGCAGCTTTTCTGTGTTTGAATGGTGTGGGCCTACCCCAACAAAATAATGGTGTGGGCATATACCGTCATTAAAAATATTAAGGAAAGTAAACAGCTGATTGGCCTGTTATACACAGCTTAGAGGTGTCATTTTTTAAGTGTTTTTTCTGGAATTTCATTGGATAGTTACTTAAATGTAGTCTAAGGCACATCAAAGGGTGGCATTATTTTGAGAGCTCAGAGAGTTAGAATGACTAGTGAATAGGCCTACATTATAGTCAAGGAAATCACAAACAATCATATAGAGATGTCCTGTATTTAGCTAAATTTCTGTGGGAGTTCTGTCAATATGAGTCATTCGGCTATGTGGGATATTTCCGCACTAGTCAAGACATCGCAATGAAAATTCCCTTAAGTGACTGATAAGGAGTGTTGTTGACTATTTAAGACAGGCCTATGTCCCATTCAAGACAATTAATTCGGAACTCGGAAAGCTCCAACCTCCGACTTCAGTGCGTTCAAGACAACTGAACTTTTTAAATAGCTCCGACTGGGAAAAAATATATTTAACGGTCATCCAACTTGTGATTCCAAGTGGGAAACTCGGGCATCATCCTTGAGCTCAGACTTTCCAACACGAAGATTAATGACGTCACAATTTGACCTCACTCGAGTTTACAGTTGCCTTGAAAGCACCACTACTCTGAAATCTAACCAGTGTCATCTGACAGCCTAATGAAATAGTCCTGGGTCATCTGACAGCCTAATGAAATAGTCCTGGGTCATCTGACAGCCTAATGAAATAGTCCTGTGTCACTGACAGCAAAGGTCACCCTTTACCGCCACGACTGCTTGTCTTTCCCCTTTTTCCTTAGGACCACAGGAAACTCAGCACAGCAGGCATACTCAATCATACATTTGAGAATATTTCAGATGGTCCAAATGTCCTGTTGGAATGTGCGTTTTACAAGTTCAGGCTACCACCATCAACATACTGGGCGCATTCCTCTACCCAGGCGTTGTCGATGCATGCCAGATCTTACAACGCCTGGAAAGGTATTTTACGTATCAGCTAACCACATCAGAAGTTATAGCAACCATTGGTTGATGCAAGCAACGTCTAAGCAGTGGAACGCGACCCATAACTTGTCTTTAGGCTAGGCTTCCTTCAAATTAGAATATAAAGACATGCCAAGACGATCTAAAGCAATTCAATAACAAAATTGAAGTAGCCTAATCAATTAAATGTAGCCTAAGCTAATCAAATGTAGTAGGCTAGTCAGGCTGTAATTCACAATTCTTTGCCTGAAACTAATGCCTGCAAAATCATGTAAATGTTCCTTACAAGCCAACATGTTTAATAAAATTAAACTTACTCTACCGGTTGTTTGTGCGGTTTGTCTTTTTGCTGCACTTTTATACTTTTTTTTACAAAATATCCACCGGAAATTATTGTTTACCTGACTTATTAGCAGTATATGGTTCAGAACCGAGGTAAAGTTAGTTTATTACTTGATATTCAGTTCTCTCGTCAATAGCCATTGAACCAAGCATACCATGACAATGAAAATTGTATATTCTGAATCAGGGGAGGCTTGAGAACATTTAAAAAAATAACTGCTAGTAGGAAGCACAAAAAAATGGTGTGGATTGATCTCCATCCTCCCCTGATTCTATACCATTTTCAATGTCATGGCATGCGTTGTTCAACAGCCATTACATTTTAGTCATTTAGCAGACAAACTTACATTAGTAAGTGCATACATTTTCATAATGGTCCCCCGTGGGAATATATTGACGAGATTTTTTATTTTTATATATTAAATTCTCTTTACCTCAGTGCCAAACGGAACCATAGAAATACTAGCTCCCTAAAAGGTTGAGTTAAAACACTTTCCTGTGGATATACAGACAACCAGTAGAGTAAGTTTATTCAATATTCTGGCTTGTAAGGAACATTTAGACAATTTTACAGGAATTAGTTTCAGGCTGCATATACCAATTAATTGTGTATTACATCCTGATTAAATCAGACTAGTAGTAGGCTAGCCTGGGTGGGATTAAAATGGATTTAATTGTCTTTTTTTGTCAACAATCTACACAAAAATCTGTCAAAGTGGAATATATATATATATATATATTTTTTTACAAATGTTAGAATTTATAAAAAATAAAAACTCATATCTTGATTAGATGAGTATTCAACCCCCTTGATCAATACATGTTAGAATCAACTTTGGCAGCAATTACAGCTGTGAGCTTTTATGGGTAAGTCTAAGAGCTTTCTACACCTGGATTGTGCAACATTTGCCCAGAATTATTTTTCAAAATTCAAGCTCTGTGAAATTGCTAAACAACTATTTTCAGGTCTTGCCACAGATTTTCAAGTAGATTAAGTCAAAACTGTAACTCGGCCACTTAGGAACATTCACTGTAATCAACTCCAGTGTATATTTGGCATTGTGTGTTAGGTTATTGTCCTGCTGAAAGGGGAATTCATCTCCCAGTGTCTGGTGGAAAGCTGACAACCAGGTTTTCCTCTAGGATATTGCCGTGCTTAGCTCCATTCCGTTTATTTTTTATCCTGAAAAACTCCCAAGTCCTTAACAATTACAAGCATACCCATAACATGATACAGCCACCACTATGCTAAATATGGAGAGTGGTACTCAATAATGTGTTGTATCAGATTTGCCCCAAACATAACACTTGGTATTCAGCAGAAAAAGTGAATTGCTTTGCCACATTTTTTGCAGTATTACTTTTGTGCCTTGTTGTGAAAATGATGCATGTTTTGGAATGTTTTTTATTCTGTTCAGGCTTCCTTCTTTTCACTCTGTCAATTAGGTTAGTATTGTGGAGTAACTATGTTGTTTATCCATCCTCAGTTTTCTCCTATCACAGCCATTAAACTGTTTTAAAGTCACCATTGGCCTCATGGTGAAATCCCTGAGCAGTTTCTTTCCTCTCCGGCAACGGAGTTAGGAAGGACGCCTGTATCTTATTCCAAGATGGCATAGCAGTCAGACGTCCTTTGTCCTCGTCTTGTCGTGTCCCGTATATATATTTTCTTCGCATATTTTTCTATATATTTTTCTAAAAACTCAACTTCAAAACATTCTCCTGCAACCCGCCTCACCAATTAAAAAAATAGATATATTTTTCACCTCAAATCCGAAATCCACAACAGAAGCTAGCGAGAAGTTAGCCAGTTCACTAGCTAACCACGGTTGGCGGTCATCAGCTATCCTTTAGCTCGAAAAGCTATCACCAGTTTTGTACAACGCGACTCAGACCAGAGCATACCGGACCTATTTTCTCTCCATATCCCCGGATTTCTACCGCAAGCTGTGGACATTTACACCTGGATCTTGCAGCTAGCTATCTGCTATCCGAGTGACTATTGGCTAACGTCGGTCCCGGAGCAAACATCAATTATTCCGGAGCTAGCCAGCTGAAGAGTTCCATCAGCCACTCCTGGGCTACAATCACCTATCCGGACCTGTTTTACTGCCGATGCGGAGCCCCACCGGGCCTTCACGACTGGACTACCGACGTTATCTGCCCGAGGGAGTTATCCAACTGGCCCCTCCGTCGCGACGTTACCTGAACGCCCATCTGCGGCCCGCTAATCGTTAGCTGTCTTATCGGCTGCTATCTGAATAGGTCTATCGGACAATTTTCTTGGGCCACGATAACTATTTTGCCAATTGGATTGGTCCCCTCTACCACACGGAACCCCACTAATCTACAGACAGAAACGCACGAGGTGGCTAAAAACAGACCTCCATCTTCTGCCAGCTCGCTACCTATGGCCCGGCTAGCTGTCTGAATCACCGTGACCCCAACCAACCTCACTACTCACTGGACCCTTATGATCACTCGGCTAAGCATGCCTCTCCTTAATGTCAATATGCCTTGTCCATTGCTGTTCTGGTTAGTGTTTATTGGCTTATTTCACTGTAGAGCCTCGAGCCCTACTCATTATACCTTATCAAACCTTTCAGTTCCACCACCCACACATGCGATGACATCAGCTGGTTTCAATTATGTTTCTAGAGACAATATCTCTCTTATCATCACTCAATGCCTAGGTTTACCTCCACTGTATTCACATCCTACCATACCTTTTTCTGTACATTATACCTTGAAACTATTTTATCTCTCAAAGAAACCTGCTCCTTTTACTCTCTGTTCCGGACGGCCTAGATGACCAATTCTCATAGCTTTTAGCCGTACCCTTATCCTACTCCTCCTCTGTTCCTATGGTGATGTAGAGGTGAATCCAGGCCCTGCAGTGCCTAGCTTCACTCCTATTCCACCGGCGCTCTCTTTTGATAACTTCTGTAACCGTAATAGCCTTGGCTTCATGCATGTTAACATTAGAAGCCTCCTCCCTAAGTTTGTTTTGTTCACTGCTTAAGCACACTCTGCCAACCCGGATGTCCTAGCCGTGTCTGAATCCTGGCTTAGGAAGACCACCAAAAACTCTGAAATCTCCATCCCTAACTACATTTTCAGACAAGATAGAATGGCCAAAGGGGGCGGTGTTGCAATCTACTGCAGAGATAGCCTGCAGAGTTCTGTCCTACTATTCAGGTCTGTACCCAAACAATTTGAACTTCTACTTTTAAAAATCCACCTCTCTAAAAACAAGTCTCTCACCGTTGCCGCCTGCTATAGACCACCCTCTGTCCCCAGCTGTGCTCTGGACACCATATGTGAACTGATTGCCCCCCATCTATCTTCAGAGCTCGTGCTGCTAGGTGACCTAAACTGGGACATGCTTAACACCCCAGCCATCCTACAATCTAAGCTTGATGCTCTCAATCTCACACAAATTATCAATGAACCTACCAGGTACCACCCCAAAGCCGTAAACACGGGTACCCTCATAGATATCATCCTAACCAACTTGCTCTCTAAATACACCTCTGCTGTTTTCAACCAAGATCTCAGCGATCACTGCCTCATTGCCTGCATCCGTAATGGGTCAGCGGTCAAACGACCTCCACTCATCACTGTCAAACGCTCCTTGAAACACTTCAGTGAGCAGGCCTTTCTAATCGACCTGGCCAGGGGTATCCTGGAAGGATATTGACCTCATCCCGTCAGTAGAGGATGCCTGGTTATGTTATTTTAATGCCTTCCTCACCATCTTAAATAAGCATGCCCCTTTCAATAAATTTAGAACCAGGAACAGATATAGCCCTTGGTTCTCTCCAGACCCGACTGCCCTTAACCAACACAAAAACATCCTGTGGCGTTCTGCATTAGCATCGAACAGCCCCCGTGATATGCAACTTTTCAGGGAAGTTAGAAACCAATATACACAGGCAGTTAGAAAAGCCAAGGCTAGCTTTTTCAAGCAGAAATGTGCTTCCTGTAAAACAAACTCAAAAATGTTCTGGGACACTGTAAAGTCCATGGAGAATAAGAGCACCTCCTCCCAGCTGCCACTGCACTGAGAATAGGAAACTCTGTCACCACCGATAAATCCACTATAATTGAGAATTTCAAGAAGCACTTTTCTATGGGCTGGCCATGCTTTCCACCTGGCTACCCCTACCCCAGTCAACAGCACTGCACCCCCCACAGCAACTCGCCCAAGCCTTCCCCATTTCTCCTTCTCCCAAATCCAGTCAGCTAATGTTCCAAAAGAGAGGCAAAATCTGGACCCCTACAAATCAGCCGGGCTAGACAATCTGGACCCTTTCTAAAATTATCTGCCGAAATTGTTGCAACCCCTATTACTTGCCTGTTTAACCTCTCTTTCATGTCGTCTTAGATTCCCAAAGATTGGAAAGCAGCTGCGGTCATCCCCCTCTTCAAAGGGGGAGACACTCTTGACCCAAACTGCTACAGACCTATATCTATCCTACCCTGCCTTTCTAAGGTCTTCAAAAGCCAAGTCAACAAACAGATTACCGACCATTTCGAATCCCTCCGCACCTTCTCCGCTATGCAATCTGGTTTCAGAGCTGGTCATGGGTGCACCTCAGCCACGCTCAAGGTCCTAAACGATATCTTAACCGCCATCGATAAGAAACAATACTGTGCAGCCGTATTCATTGACCTGGCCAAGCCTTTCGACTCTGTCAATCACCACATCCTCATCGGCAGACGCAATAGCCTTGGTTTCTCAAATGATTGCCTCGCCTGGTTCACCAACTATTTCTCTGATAGAGTTCAGTGTCAAATCGGAGGGCCTGTTGTCCGGGCCTCTGGCAGTCTCTATGGGGGTGCCACAGGGTTCAATTCTTGGGCTGACTCTCTTCTCTGTATACATCAATGATGTCGCTCTTGCTGCTGGTGAGTCTCTGATCCACCTCTACGCAGACGACACCATTCTGTATAATTCTGGCCCTTCTTTGGACACTGTGTTAACAACCCTCCAGATGAGCTTCAATGCCATACAACTCTCCTTCTGTGGCCTCCAACTGCTCTTAAATGCAAGTAAAACTAAATGCATGCTCTTCAACCGATCACTGCCTGCACCTGCCCGCCCGTCCATCACTACTCTGGACGGTTCTGAATTAGAATATATGGACAACTACAAATACCTAGGTGTCTGGTTAGACTGTAAACTCTCCTTCCAGACTCACATCAAACATCTCCAATCCAAAGTTAAATATAGAATTGGCTTCCTATTTCACAACAAAGAATCCTTCACTCATGCTGCCAAACATACCCTCGTAACACTGACCATCCTACCGATCCTCGACTTCTGCGATGTCATTTACAAAATAGCCTCCAATACCCTACTCAATAAATTGGATGCAGTCTATCACAGTGCCATCCGTTTTGTCACCAAAGCCTCATATACTACCCACCACTGCGACCTGTATGCTCTCGTTGGCTGGCCCTCGATTCATACTCGTCGCCAAACCCACTGGCTCCAGGTCATCTACAAGAACCTGCTAGGTAAAGTCCCCCCTTATCTCAGCTCACTGGTCACCATAGCAGCACCCACCTGTAGCACGCGATATCTCCAGCAGGTATATCTCTCTGGTCACCCCCAAAGCCAATTCCTCCTTTGGCCGCCTCTCCTTCCAGTTCTCTGCTGCCAATGACTGGAACGAACTACAAAAATCTCTGAAACTGGAAACACTTATCTCCCTCTCCCTCACTAGCTTTAAGCACCAGCTGTCAGAGCAGCTCACATATTACTGCACCTGTACATAGCCCATCTATAATTTAGACCAAACAACTACCTCTCCCCCTACTGTATTTATTTATTTTGCTCCTTTGCACTCCATTATTTCTATTTCTACTTCGCACATTCTTCTACTGCAAATCTACCATTCCAGTGTTTTACTTGCTATATTGTATTTACTTCGCCACCATGGCCTTTTTTTGCTTTTACCTCCCTTATCTCACCTCATTTGCTCACATTGTATATAGACTTATTTTTCTACCGTATTATTGACTGTATGTTTGTTTTACTCCATGTGTAACTCTGTGTTGTTGTATGTGTCGAAATGCTTTGCTTTATCTTGGCCAGGTCGCAGTTGTAAATGAGAACTTGTTCTCAACTTGCCTACCTGGTTAAATAATGGTGAAATAAAATAAAAATTTATAAAATAAAATCTTTGTAGTGACTGGGTGTATTGATACGCCATCAAAGTGTAATTAGTAACTTCACCATGTTCAAAGGAACATTCAACGTCTGCTTTTTTTTTTTTACCCATCTACCAATAGGTCCCCTTCCTTGCAAGGCATTGGAAAACCTCCCTGGTCTTTGTGGTTGAATCTGTGTTTGAAATTCACTGCTTGACTGAGGGACCTTACAGATAATGATGTACAGAGATGATGTGGTCATTCAAAAAATCATGATAAACACTTATTGCACACAGTGTGAGTCCATGCAACTTCTGTAACTTGTTGTACTCCTGAACTTATGTAGGCTTACCATAACAAAGGGGTTGAATACTTATTGACTCAAGACATTTCAGTTTTTCACTAAAAGATAGATATATCTCTATATATAGAGAGAGAGATCTATCTCCACTGACATTATGGGGTATTATCATGTGTAGGCCAGTGACAAAAAAAACTGACTAACAAAATGTGTAAAAAGTCAAGGGGTGTGAATATTTTCTGAAAGCACTAATTTTCAGAGGTAGTTTTTCGCTGCCAGAGTATCTAAACGTGAGTCAATTCTCAATTGCAATAGTTTTAGAAAAATAAAGGTCTTTACTTTCACGTCACATCAAAATAATTCCACAAATGCAAAATATACACTTACTAGTGATGAGACGATTGATACCGGAGCTCCGATGCAGTTTCTGACGCACTACCGACCCGACAATGTATCGATGCTTGTTTCAAAGTATCATCATCACGTGATCAATAACGTCCAAACCTTCTATTTGATCACGTGGTTTTTCAAACAAAACGCGAGATCACACTGATTTCGTTACGGTTCCAGTGCTTTCTTCGATCCATGTCGTTATCAAACACTAACTCTACTAGACACCCTAATTACAATGTAGTTAGGATTTGTTCATATTCTATCAACTGAACGGTAGCTCAGCAAATAGAGTCGTGGACTCATGACCAGGACACAGACTACAGGGAATGGGGTCGAATCCGGCACAAGGCATATTTCTTTTTTGTGACGCTACACTTTATGCACATTGTTGTTCAAACAATTCGTTTTATTTAGTAAATTATAAACTTCTGTCCTAAGCATCCTAAATAATGCAATATATTCAGTGTCAGCAAAGGGAAGCATGATGGAAGGTGCGAACCTGCATGGCAGGCTAACTCAGGGTTTCCCAAACTCAGTCCAGGTGCCCGTTTAGTTTGTTGCTCTAGCACTACACAGTTGATTCAAATAACCAACATCAAGCTTTAGTTATTTGAAATCAGCTGTAGTGTTAGGGCAACAAAAAATAACTAAACGTGCATCCAGATGGTGCCTTAAGACTTAGCCTGGGAAACCCTGGGCTAACTGATAGTAGGCTACTAAGAGACAATTTATGCTTGATTTGAAAATGTGTTGGGAGTATCGCCTCAATCACACCGCATTTTGATATACCAGAAGTACATTCATTCCCAATGGAACGCTGTTTGCCTTGCAGCGTTAAAGAGGCAGTTGCAATGCGTTCTGTGTGGTTCAAAAATTGGATTTATCGAAGTATGTGTCAAACTGTATGTATAGACGGCTTGACAAATGGTAGCAGAAGGTGAATGTTGAACTTTTGTTGCATACATATCCAGAAGATGCTGCGTACCATTTTGACGGTGAAGGTGTGATGGAGGCATATGGATGGTGTGACGCAATTGCAGTTAACGTGTCTCCCGGCCTTCTTCCGTTACACACAGGTGTTCGGAGTATGCTAGATAGCACAAGTAACGTGGAGATATGGCCTTGTGGGAACACCAACCCTAAAAAAGGTGTCATCTAACGTTAACTATTTGATTTTTGAAAATTATTTATCGCTGATATGAAAGATACGTTTTTTTAGGTTATACGTTTGCAAAACCTTAACGTAAATGATGCGTGCTGACGTTTAGAGCAAGCGTCAGGGGTCTTTAAAAAGTCCACCGGGAAGATACCTTCATCAATAGGCGTTAAAGGTAGTTCGCGTCGATGAATTGCGTAGCCTAGGCGTAATTATAGTGATGAGGGTGCCACATCAGACACCAGCCAACTTGATCCATTCCAACTAGTCAGCGCAAAGACAATATTCCATGTTTGGAATGGCTCCATGCGATTAGAACATATTACAAGAGGAACTCCGTCATTTGGATTTATTTGAAAGATATTCTTAGCAGTTAGCCACATTTGTAAATATTTTGAAAGGAATATATTGACAATGAATAAACAGCGTGACCAAAAGCAAGAGACGTGGTAGCCTACTGCAAAAGCAAAGTAAACAACATTTTCAGATGCCTAAATACTAAATGAAATACAAAAAAACGCTTACACTTTTGAGATGAAAACTTCAGTGAATATAATCCAGCACAAATTGTAGGGAACTATCACTCTGGTTTGCTGTGTGAGTGAATGCAGCGAAGGGGAGGCTGGGGGGATTGAAAGCCTTTTACTCCAATGCCTCGCGAGTAAAAAGAGCATACGTCACTCAACAAATATAAGGGGGCCGGTACATTTGAACACACCACCGTACAATGACGTGGTAAAATACTTTCCAGCTCGCTCTCATGAAAATGTGCTACCGAATTACTGCTCGTCACTACTTCACAATATCTACACAAAACCTTTTTACTACTTGATTGCTGTTTAGATGTGTAGTAAACCAGTAGTGATTTATGTAGTAACTCATTGGAGCGGCAGGTAGGCTAGTGGTTAGAGCGTTGGACTAGTAACTGAAAGGTTGCAAGATCGAATCCCTGAACTGACAAGGTAAAAATCTATCATTCTGAACAAGGAAGTTAACTCACTGTTCCTAGGCTATTATTTTCAAATTCAATCCCTTTGGGTGCTGCCGTATAGTTACATTAGAAGTGCCCATCTAAGAAGGCTCAAGATCATTGGCCAGAGATAAAATGATGTCAAATCACGTTATATGTACAGTAGCTTTGATTGGACTGATCATGTCAACATCATACTTTCAAAATCTTAGCTAGCAGTCATCATCATTAATCAAGTCAACAATCTATTGGCAAATCCTTTTTAATCCTTGTCTTATGAAGAGAAAGAAGGAAGATAAATTATAGATTAAACGTATCGGTGCTTATCGGCCATTGGACATAAACATTACACAACAAGTTGGAAATCGCAAATTCAACAATGAGTGGTTTGGAAGGAATCCGTGGCTAACTGCAAGCATTGCAGGGCAATCATTAGCCTGCTATTCAGTTGAGTGGCTGTGTGGTCCCAAGTCTAAGATTAAGGGTCTCTTTTCCTAGTTTAAAATTATAAACATTAAACATTGGCCATGCTGTCAATGAAGAATGATTTGTGCTGCGCTCAAAACAACTGTTATCTCGGAACTGCAAAATCTGAGTTCAAGACAACTGGGAACTCGGAAAAAATTGGATGTGACTGGGAAAATACATTTTGAACTTTCAACAAACTCGGAACTGTAAATCCGGAACTCGAGCCGCTTTCTAGAGCTACGACCTGAAGATCACTGACATCGTCATGATTCAACCTTTTTTACCTCGAGTTCCAAGTTGTCTTGAAAGCACCATAAATACAGGGAATGGCAGACCTTGATATTAAAGTTTGATGTCAAAATTTGCACACAAATGTCTTGTATGCTTCTGCATAAATGATGTAATATGCCAGGGAGATATGTACAGTTGAAGTCGGAAGTTTACATACATTTAGAATGGAGTCATTCAAACTTGTTTTTCAACCAATCCACAAATTTCTTGTTAACAAACTATAGTTTTGGCAAGTCGGTTAGGACATCTACCTTGTGCATGACACAAGTAATTTTTCCAACAATTGTTTACAAACAGATTATTTAACTTATAATTCACTGTAATCACAATTCCAGTGGGTCAGAAGTTTACATACACTAAGTTGACTGTGCCTTTAAACAGCTTGGAAAATTCCAGAAAATGATGTCATGGCTTTAGAAGCTTCTGATAGGCTAATTGACATCATTTGAGTCAATTGAAGGTGTACCTGTGGATGTATTTCAAGGCCTACCTTCAAACTCAGTGCCTCTTTGCTTGACATCATGGGAAAATCAAAAGAAATCAGCCAAGACCTCAGAAAAAAAATGGTAGACCTCCACAAGTCTGATTCATCCTTGGAAGCAATTTCCAAACGCCTGAAGGTACCACGTTCATCTGTACAAACAACAGTACGCAAGTCTAAACACCATGGGACCACGCAGCCATCATATCGCTCAGGAAGGAGACGCGTTCTGTCTCCTAGAGATGAACGTACTTTTGTGTGAAAAGTGCAAATCAATCCCAGAACAACAGCAAAGGACCTTGTGAAGATGCTGGAGGAAAAAGGTACAAAAGTATCTATATCCACAGTAAAACGAGTCCTATATCGACATAACCTGAAAGGCTGCTCAGCAAGGAAGAAGCCAGTGCTCCAAAACCACCATAAAAAAGTCAGACTATGGTTTGCAACTGCACATGGGGACAAAGATTGTACTTTTTGGAGAAATGTCCTCTGGTCTGATGAAACAAAAATAGAACTGTTTGGCCATAATGACCATCGTTATGTTAGGAGGAAAAAGGGGGAGGCGTGCAAGCTGAAGAACACCATCCCAACTGTGAAGCACAGGGGTGGCAGCATCATGTTGTGGGGATACATTGCTGCAGGAGGGACTGGTGCACGTCACAAAATAGATGGCATCATGAGGGAGGAGAATTATGTGGATATATTGAAGCAACATCTCAAGACATCAGTCAGGAAGTTAAAGCTTGGTCGCAAATGGGTCTTCCAAATGGACAATGTCCCCAAGCATACTTCCAAAGTTGTGGCAAAATGGCTTAAGGACAACAAAGTCAAGGTATTGGAGTGGCCATCACAAAGCCCTGACCTCAAACCTATAGAACATTTGTGGGCAGAACTGAAAAAGCGTGTGTGAGCAAGGAGGCCTACAAACCTGACTCCGTTACACCAGCTCTGTCAGGAGGACTGGGCCAAAATTCACCCAATTTATTGTGGGAAGCTTGTGGAAGGCTACCCGAAATGTTTGACCCAAGTTAAACAATTTAAAGGCAATGCTACCAATTTTTTATTGAGTGTATGGAAACTTCAGACCCACTGGGAATGTGATGAAAGAAATAAAAGGTGAAATAAGTCATTCTCTCTACTATTATTCTGACATTTCACATTCTTAAAATAAAGTGGTGTTCCTAACTGACCTAAGACAGGGAATGTTTACTAGGATTAAATGTCAGGAATTGTGAAAAACAGAGTTTAAATGTTTTTGGCTAAGATGTATGTAAACTTCTGACTTCAACTGTATACTGTAGCTAAGAAAGTAATACTAAGTGTATGTTGTGTAGTAAGCTATTAGTAGCCCATTTGCCTCACCCTAATAATTTGGTCTGTTTTCACAACAAAATGTATAAGTCTCCTAATCCTGTGTTTAATACAGATCTTATTTTCGGCATTTATCCAAAAACTATACACAATAAAATAAAATAAATTATACTCCCAAACCATGGCGGAGTTAGTGCCTACAAAAAGACACCATTACTGTTTCTCTCTTAGTGTAACATGTGACTAGTGTGACCTACGTATACCAAACATTAGGAACAGCCTCAATTCGTTGGGGGCATGGACTCTACAAGGTGTCCAAAGCATTCTACAGGGATGATGGCCCATGTTGACTCCAAAGCTTCCTGCAGTTGTGTCAATTTGGCTGGATGTCCTTGGGTGGTGGACCATTCTTGATACACACGGGAAACGGTTGAGCGTGAAAAACCCAGCTGAGTTGCAGTTCTTGACACAAACCGGTGTGACTGGCACATACTACCATACCAGTTCAAAGGCGCTTCAATATTTTGTCTTGCCAATTCACCCTCTGAATGGCACACATACACAACCCATGTCTCAATTGTCTCAAGGCTTAAAAATCCTTCTTTAACCTGTCTCCTCCCCTTGATCTACACTGATTGGTTTTTGTTTTTTCCTTTCAATTAAGCCCTAGATGGGACTCACGAGTGGCGCAGTGGTCACTACAGACCCTGGTTGGATCCCAGGCTTTGTCGCAGCCGGCTGCGACCGGGAGACCCATGAGGCGGCGCACAATTGGCCCCACGTCGCCCTGGTTAGGGGAGGGTTTGGCCGGCAGGGACGTCCTTGTCTCATCGAGTTCTAGTGACTCCTGTGGCGGGCCGGGCACATGCACGCTGACACAGTCGCTAGATGTTCGGTGTTTCCTCTGACACATTGGTGCGGCTGGCTTCCGGGTTAAGCAAGCATTGTGTCAAGAAGCTGTGTGACTTGGCGGGGTCGTGTTTCGGAGAACGCACGGCTCTCGACCTTCGCCTCTACCGAGTCCGTACTGGAGTTGCAGGGATAGGACAAGACTGTAACTACCAATTGGATATCACAAAATTGGGGAGAATAAAAAATTAAGCCCTAGACGACCAGGTGAGGGGAGTTCCTTACTAATCAGTGACCTTAATTCATCAATCAAGTACAAGGGAGGAGCGAAAACCCTCAGACCCCCCGGCCCTCCTTGGAATGAGTTTGACACAATCCTAAATGGATTGTCCATGGGAGAATCTCAATTGGTTTTGCTCGTCTCCTTGGCTCCGTCCTCTCCTCACATCTTTTTGAAAAAGGTCAAAGGTAATCGAGGAGTGGAGGCGAGGAAGGAAACGTGGAAACAAATGTGTTTTTATGAAATGAGAGTCACCTTCTCCACTCGCACATTATCAGTCAAATTATGTTTACAGTGATGGAATCCTAAAATAAATGTGTAGTGATAGAAACACATTTAGCTAGTTGTTCAAGATATTGTATGAATAAAAGGATAAGTAGCATATCGTTTTTAAATGTGTGCATTCTTATCCCCTTTAAATCAACAACTGATTCTAAGGGAGTGTGGCAGATTTTAAAACACTTCCGCGTTACTTGCCGGGAGGATACTCTTGTGCATCCTCTGCTGAAGTAGGTAATGGAGGAGGGGTGCAGACTCCTAATAACGAATTCACACTCTCCTCGATCACTCAACCACTTATCAGTTCCCGCTCACAGAGGAGGACGGAGGAGTCGAGGAGAGGAGAGACTTTTACCCAATTGAGAATCTCCCAATCAGTCATCTATATACTCGAAGTGTGTCTGTCTGTTGGTCCATCCGTCCATGTTGCCGTGTGTGTGTGTGTAAGAGAAAAAGAGAGATGAGAGAGAACCTGTACTACTGTACTATGTGATTGTGATTGTGCTACCTGTTGAGCTACACATACTTCATGCTATTGACAAGCAGTTCTTTGGAGCGTTCTCATTTGGGAAGGAACACACACCGTTCAAATTAACTGCTTTAGTCCGCTTTAGTTAGCTTCACTCCTACATTTGTTTACTAAACAAAACAAATGTCCTCCTTTGCATGGCTTGAGTGCTTCCTGCCCCAGCCTACTGCTATGACAACACAGACATGGAAAACAACAAGCAGAAAAAAGATTGTCTGAAAGGCTAGCTGCTGTTGGGTGTTGACCTTGCCCTAACCTAATCCCTGGATTGATCTAATGGTGGATTTGATCTCCCTGTGTGCATAGCTATTATCTAGCGTGTGTTTATGTTTATATCAGAGATCTCTCTCCAAACTCTGACCAGAATTACCAATCTCCACATACCTGACCAGAATGATTGCCTCCATGGTAACAACACACCCCGACCACTGCCTAATGCAGAGTAGACCCACCCTCAACAACAGTGGTCTAACCACACACACGCACACACACGCACACACACACACACACACACACAGTGAATCAGATTATGAATAGCGTCTACTTATGTACTGTATGTATGTCAGCTTGCTGATATGTTCTAGAGATGTACTACCGAGTTGTGCAGTGGTCTAAGGCACTGCATCTCAGTGTAAAAGGTGTCACTACAGTCCCTGGTTCAAATCCAGGCTGTATCACATCTGGCTGTGATTGGGAGTACCATAGGGTGGTGCACAGTTGGTCCAGTGTTGTTTGGGGTAGGCCATCATTGTAAATTAGAATTAGTTATTAACTTACTTGCCTGGTTAAATAAAAAAATACTAATAAATTGAATCAGTGTGATGACATGGCCTATATTTTCATAGGAAATGGTTCCATCTACAGGTTCAATGTGGTCAATGCAGTCTAGAAACATTTTTGCACCACTTCCCCATAGTGTTTCTCACACTGTCAGCAGAGGGTGCTGTTCTACAAGGCCAGTCCTAGAGAGATCACTAGTCTGGATTGTCAGGCTTGTAGCAGTGAAAGCAGAGATGATTCACAGCTGCACTTCAGATGTTATGATACCTAACTAACATACATGGCATCTTGTTTCAGTGCTGATCCCCAATGACATCAATGCTACACACTCTCTCTGTAATCAACTACAACTGGTCTATGCTGATCTGTACAGATTGTAACTTGAGTCATGTGGGTGTGAATGCATCAATGTAAGAGTGTATCCTGTATTATAAACTGGGTGGTTCGAGCCCTGAATGCTGATTGTCTAACAGCTGTGATATATCAACCGTATTCCACTGGTATGACAAAATATGTATTTTTACTGCTCTAATTACATTGGTAACCAGTTTATAAGAGCAATAAGGCACCTCAGGGGTTTGTGATATATGGCCAATATATCACGGCTAAGGGCTGTATCCAGGCACTCCGCTTTGCATCGTGGTTAAGAACAGCCCTTAGCCATGGTATATTGGCCATATACCACACCTCGGGAATTATTGATTAATTAGGATGTCTTCTCTTTCAGCATGTATTTATTTATTTATTTTATTTCACCTTTATTTAACCAGGTAGGCAAGTTGAGAACAAGTTCTCATTTACAGCAGTTCGACACATACAACAACACAGAGTTACACATGGAGTAAAACAAACATACAGTCAATAATACAGTAGAAAAATAAGTCTATATACAATGTGAGCAAATGAGGTGAGATAAGGGAGGTAAAAGCAAAAAAAGGCCATGGTGGCGAAGTAAATACAATATAGCAAGTAAAACACTGGAATGGTTGATTTGCAGTGGAAGAATGTGCAAAGTAGAAATATAAATAATGGGGTGCAAAGGAGCAAAATAAATAAATACAGTAGGGGGAGAGGTAGTTGTTTGGTCTAAATTATAGATGGGCTATGTACAGGTGCAGTAATATGTGAGGTGCTCTGACAGCTGGTGCTTAATGAGGGAGATAAGTGTTTCCAGTTTCAGAGATTTTTGTAGTTCGTTCCAGTCATTGGCAGCAGAGAACTGTAAGGAGAGGCGGCCAAAGGAGGAATTGGCTTTGAGGGTGACCAGAGAGATATACCTGCTGGAGATATCGCGTGCTACAGGTGGGTGCTGCTATGGTGACCAGCGAGCTGAGATAAGGGGGGACTTTACCTAGCAGGGTCTTGTAGATGACCTGGAGCCAGTGGGTTTGGCGACGAGTATGAAGCGAGGGCCAGCCAACGAGAGCGTACAGTGGTGGGTAGTATATGGGGCTTTGGTGACAAAACGGATGGCACTGTGATAGACTGCATCCAATTTATTGAGTAGGGTATTGGAGGCTATTTTGTAAATGACATCGCCGAAGTCGAGGATCGGTAGGATAGTCAGTTCTACGAGGGTATGTTTGGCAGCATGAGTGAAGGATGCTTTGTTGTGAAATAGGAAGCCGATTCTAGATTTAACTTTGGATTGGAGATGTTTGATGTGAGTCTGGAAGGAGAGTTTACAGTCTAACCAGACACCTAGGTATTTGTAGTTGTCCACATATTCTAAGTCAGAACCGTCCAGAGTAGTGATGCTGGGCAGGCGGGCAGCGATCGGTTGAAGAGTATGCATTTATTTTTACTTGCATTTAAGAGCAGTTGGAGGCCACGGAAGGAGAGTTGTATGGCATTGAAGCTCATCTGGAGTGTTGTTAACACAGTGTCCAAAGAAGGGACAGAAGTATACAGAATGGTGTCGTCTGCGTAGATGTGGATCAGAGACTCACCAGCAGCAAGAGCGACATCATTGATGTATACAGAGAAGAGAGTTGGCCCAAGAATTGAACCCTGTGGCACCCCCATAGAGACTGCCAGAGGCCCGGACAACAGGCCCTCCGATTTGACACACTGAACTATATCTGAGAAGTAGTTGGTG
This sequence comes from Salvelinus alpinus, assembly GCF_045679555.1. Taxonomy (NCBI): domain Eukaryota; kingdom Metazoa; phylum Chordata; class Actinopteri; order Salmoniformes; family Salmonidae; genus Salvelinus; species Salvelinus alpinus. Next base: position 19,195,078 of record NC_092114.1, on the reverse strand, counting down.
AACCAGGCGAGGCAATCATTTGAGAAACCAAGGCTATCGAGTCTGCCGATGAGGATGTGGTGATGTGGTATGGATGTGGTATGACTGTGTGTGTGTGTGTGTGTGTGCGTGCGTGTGTGTGTGTGTGTGTGTGTGTGGTCCTGCTCTTTTATGACTAGCATAGCATATTTGTGGTGCATTGTGGTGTTATCTCACACAACAATGGATTGGAGTGTGGAGATTATAGACATAATGTCCCTGTAGTGTAATGATGTGATTCAACTCCATTATGTGTGTTGACATGTTGTATCAGACACATGCAATGAAAGGCTTTCAAAGCCCTCTCTTTTTCCTTCGACACCCCTCCCTCCCCTTCTCTCTCTCACTGTCCACTCTCTCTCTCTCTCTCTCTCTCTCTCTCTCTCTCTCTCTCTCTCTCTCTCTCTCTCTCTCTCTCTCTCTCTCTCTCTCTCTCTCTCTCTCTCTCTCTCTCTCTCTCTCTCTCTCTCTCTCTCTCTCTCTCTCTCTCTCTCTCTCTCTCTCTCTCTCTCTCACTCACTGTACTCTCTCTTCCCCTCAATTCTCTATTGCTCTCCACATTGTCTCTGTACTGTATCTCTTCCCTTCCTTTCAACTGATAAATAGTGCACTCCATAATGTGTTCCAGATGTGGAACCCCTTCTCCGTCTCTCCCTCTCCCCCTGCCTACTCTCAGAAGGCTGACTGAAGTCCCCCAGTATCCCTCGGGCCCCTTACCCCCTCCTCTATAAGCCACAGTGTTCACCCAAAAGGTCAAGGGTGACTGGAGTTCCACCGAAACAGGATTGTGGGACCAGAAAATGTATATTCCAGATGGTGCAGACTGTAATGTTATGAGCCTTTTGGATTTATTTTTTCTGGGTTTTTCAAAGTCATTGTTACGTTGTATTAGCGTTGCATGTGAGATGAGACTGATAGTCCAGCAAAGTCAGTGCAAAGCCCTCTCCTTCCCTGCTTCTCTCCCTCCCGCCTGCCCCCTCATCCCTCCCTCGATGGGAACCAGCTGGGCCGAGCTGGGGGATGTGGGGTGGGATGGAGAGAGAGAGGGAGAGGGGGATGGGGAGAACAGGGGCCCAGGTGTTCCCTGCCCTCTCATAATACAGGACTAATGCAGACACACAGTCACACACTCAAACACACTGTCATTCAGGTGTAGACACTCACTTATTTGGACATCCACACATGCAAACCCGCTCACTGGGCCAGTAGGAACAGGGAGAGTTAATACAGTGAGTGTGGTGTACTGTCGATCAGTGATCTCTGACTTGGGCTAAAGCACTTAACGATCCAAACAGCTGCTGCTCATGTAAACTCTCCAACACGCTCTAGCTTTCTCTGTCTGACAGACTCTCTCTCTCTCTTTTCCACTCCAATTCTCTCTCACCTCATCCCACTCTTTCGCCCTCTCCAACTGCCTCTTCCCATCTCTCTTCCTCTCTAAATCTCCATAACTCTTTCTCCCTCCATTTTCTCAAGCTGTTTATTCTCTCTCTCTCTCTCTCTCTCTCTCTCTCTCTCTCTCTCTCTCTCTCTCTCTCTCTCTCTCTCTCTCTCTCTCTCTCTCTCTCTCTCTCTCTCTCTCTCTCTCTCTCTCTCTCTCTCTCTCTCTCTCTCTCTCTCTCTCTCTCTCTCTCTCTCTCTCTCTCTCTCTCTCTCTCGCTCTCTCTCTCTCTCTCTCTCTCTCTCTCAAGCTGGTTAGATGTACACACAATGCACCAAGCAGACATGGAGTGTGGGGGAGTGTGTGTTACTTGTTGAGTTTTCTCAATGGGTTAGTCTGGAGTTGAAGACCAACCAAAAGCACAAAGAGATCATCTATCCACTTCCTGTACTATCATCTCTGTTGATTATTGTCATAGGCCCAAATGAGAAGCATCTTGTTTCATGTGTTTGCATGGGGGTCTGTTTCACATACAGTTAATGCTTGTTGAGTCTTGAGGTCCTCAGAGAAAAGCAAGCTGCTGTGATTGCAGAACTGTTTTCAGACAATAAACCGCCATGTGTCTCCAATCAGGAGACTTCCGCCCCTTTGTGTGTGCGAGGCAGATCATTACTTTAGAGCCCCCTCTCACCCGTTCTGTGTGTGTGTGTTCAGACAGCCCTAAGCTGGGTGGTAAATCATCACTTCAAGGCCAAATCACCCGCTGCGTTTTTATATTTGTGTGTGTGTGTGCATGTTTGTGTGTCTTCCCAGGGAGCCCAAAGGCCATAGAGCTGACCTAAAGAATCCATTGTTTAGCCCTGTGAACTAGTTCAACTCAAACTGTCTCAGTTCTGTTAGATAATGAAATATGTGTGTAATACGGATACATAAGGTTTTCAAAACAGACAAACAGCTCTGCTTCTCTCTCACACATAACACCTCTATGCACACACACACACACACACACACACACACACACACACACACACACACACACACACACACACACACACACACACACACACACACACACACACACACACACACACACACACACACACACACACACACACACACACACACACACTGCTAGGGAGAGTATTGCCTTAGATAGGCTGTTTCAACACCTGAACTCTACAGCAGGGAAACCTGGACAACCTATATACTGCACCGTCACACACACACACACACACACACACACACACACACACACACACACACACACACACACACACACACACACACACACACACACACACACACACACACACACACACACACACACACACACACACACACACACACACTGCTAGGGAGAGTATTGCCTTAGATAGGCTGTTTCAACACCTGAACTCTACAGCGGGGAAACCTGGACAACCTATATACTGCACCGTCTCATTCACACACACACACACACCTTCATGACCTAAACATCGGCACACATCCACTCGCACACGAACATTCAATAACCTAGATATCATCTCACTTACGCATTACTACCACATTCACAGCAACCTATTAAACCTCTCTCTCACTCTGACAGGATGAGGCCCCCCTCTCTCTCTCTCTCTCTCTCTCTGACAGGATGAGGCCTCTCTCTCTCTCTGACAGGATGAGGCCTCTCTCTCTCTTTCTCTCTCTCTCTCTGCCAGAATGAGGCCCCTCTCTCTCTCTCTCTCACTCTCACAGAATGAGGCCTCTCTCTCTCTCTCTCTCTCTCTCTCTTTCTCTCTCTGACAGAATGAGGCCTCTCTCTCTCTCTCTCTCTTTCTCTCTCTGACAGAATGAGGCTTCGCTCTCTCTCTGACAGAATGAGGCCTCTCGCTCTCTCTCTGCCAGAATGAGGCCTCTCTCTCTCTTTCTCTCTTTCTTCCAGAATGAGGCCTCTCTCTTTCTCTCTGACAGAATGAGGCCTCTCTCTCTCTCTCTGACAGAATGAGGCCTCTCTTTCTCTCTCTCTCTTTCTTCCAGAATGAGGCCTCTCTCTTTCTCTCTGACAGAATGAGGCCTCTCTCTCTCTCTCTGACAGAATGAGGCCTCTCTCTCTCTCTCTCTCTCTCTCTCTCTCTCTCTCTCTCTCTCTCTCTCTCTCTCTCTCTCTCTCTCTCTCTCTCTCTCTCTCTCTCTCTCTCTCTCTCTCTCTCTCTCTCTCTCTGACAGAATGAGGCCTCTCTCTCTCTCTCTCTCTCGCTCGCTCTCTGACAGAATGAGGCCTCTCTCTCTGTGTGTTGAGGGTGAAATGTAATCTGTGTGGTGCTGACTGGACAGTCCAAGGCTGTGGGGAAGAGAGGAGTGATGAGAGAGAAGGGCTGATGAAACCAGACTGTGTCCACCTTTGTGCTCAGGCACACTGACAGACAACCCTGTCCGGGGTCCTGAATGGACCTCTTTGTGAGAGCCTGGAATTGGGTCAGCATCAGAAGACTATAGCTCACTGACTAGAGGCTCTATCTACAAGTATATCCGTCTCTTCTCCCTCTCTCTTTCACTCCTTCTCCCTCTCTTTCTCTCCCTCTCTCCATCTCTGAGTAATATTTGTCTATTCTTTCCTCTCCTTCCCCCTCTCTCCAGCTCTCTGCCCTGAATATCTGTTTATAATTTTTCTCTCTCCCCCTCTTTCTTTCCATATCTATCTCTGTCTATAATATGTTTATTCTGTCTTTCGCTCCCTCTCCTTCCCCCTCTCTCCAGCACCCTTCACTGAATATCTGTTTATTCCCTTTATCTCTCTTCTCTCCCTCTTTTTATCTAAACTCTCCCTCTCTCCAGCTCTCAGACAGCAGGAAAACACATTTCTCTCTCCAGGCCATGTGTGACTTATTCCACTCTTCCTCTCCTTCTCTCCTCCTTCAAGTTCTTCTACACCAATATTTCAGTAATACCTCACTGAACTTTACTAAACTGTGTAGACTATATGGCCCACACTGTTAGTTGGCACATTAACACTACCCTTATACAAGTGGAGGCTGGTGGGAGGAGCTATAGGAGGACGGGCTCATTGTAATGGCTGGAATAGAACGGAGTCGTACATGTAGTTTTCATATCTTTGATGTGTTCGGTACCATTCCATTTATTCCATTCCAATCTTTACAATGAGCCTGTCCTCCTATAGCTCCTCCCACCAGCCTCCACTGCCTCATAACTAACATTGACTAACTGCATTACAAAGAGCTTTTCTACACTCATTTAATGACAGTGAAATACCTTATTCTATTAGCGTAACTGTCACGATCGTGTGGAGGAGAGACGGACCAAAACGCAGCTTGTGAAAAATAAGCCATCTTCTTTTTATTTGAAGAAGGAAAAAACACGAACTCTGGCTGCCCATGGCCGGCGGGCGACTCTGGCTGCCCATGGCTGGCGGGCGACTCTGGCTGCCCATGGCTGGCGGGCGACTCTGGCTGCCCATGGCTGGCGGGCGACTCTGGCTGCCCATGGCTGGCGGGCGACTCTGGCTGCCCATGGCTGGCGGGCGACTCTGGCTGCCCATGGCTGGCGGGCGACTCTGGCTGCCCATGGCTGGCGGGCGACTCTGGCTGCCCATGGCTGGCGGGCGACTCTGGCTGCCCATGGCTGGCGGGCGACTCTGGCTGCCCATGGCAGGCTGACGGCTCTGGACGCTCATGGCAGGCTGACGGCTCTGGACGCTCATGGCAGGCTGACGGCTCTGGACGCTCATGGCAGGCTGACGGCTCTGGACGCTCATGGCAGGCTGGCGGCTCTGGCAGATCCTGTCTGGTTGGCGGCTCTGGCAGATCCTGTCTGGTTGGCGGCTCTGGCAGATCCTGTCTGGTTGGCGGCTCTGGCAGATCCTGTCTGGTTGGCGGCTCTGGCAGATCCTGTCTGACGAATGGCTCTAGCAGCTCCTGACTGACGAACGGCTCTGACAGCTCGGGACAGACGGGCGGCTCTGACAGCTCGGGACAGACAGATGGCTCAGACGGCACTGGGCAGACGGATGGCTCAGACGGCACTGGGCAGACGGATGGCTCAGACGGCGCTGGGGAGACGGATGGCTCAGACGGCGCTGGGGAGACGGATGGCTCAGATGGCGCTGGGGAGACGGATGGCTCAGATGGCGCTGGGGAGACGGATGGCTCAGATGGCGCTGGGGAGACGGATGGCTCAGATGGCGCTGGGGAGACGGATGGCTCAGATGGCGCTGGGGAGACGGATGGCTCAGATGGCGCTGGGGAGACGGATGGCTCAGATGGCGCTGGGGAGACGGATGGCTCAGATGGCACTGGGTAGACGGATGGCTCTGGCCGGATGAGGCGCACTGTAGGCCTGGTGCGTGGTGCCGGAACTGGTGGTACCGGGCTGGAGACACGCATCTCAAGGCTAGTGCGGGGAGAAGGAACAGGGCATACTGGACCCTGGATACGCACATTAGGCCTAGTGCGTGGTGCCGGCACTGGTGGTACCGGGCTGGGGACACGCACTTCAAGGCTAGTGCGGGGAGCAGCAACAGGATGCACAGGACTCTGGAGACGCACAAGAGACTTGGTGCGTGGCGTAGGCACAGGTGGTAATGGGCGGGAGACACGCACCATTGGACGAGTGCGTGGAGGAGGAACAGGGTTCTGGAGACACACTGGAAGCCTGGTGCGTGGTGTAGGCACTGGTGGAACTGGACTGGGGCGGGGAGGTGGCACCGGAAATACCGGACCGTGCAGGCGTACTGACTCCCTTGAGCACCGAGCCTGCCCAACCTTACCTGGTTGAATGGTCCCCGTCGCCCGCCCAGTGCGGGGAGGTGGAATAACCCGCACCGGGCTATGTAGGCGAACCGGGGACACCATGCGTAAGGCTGGTGCCATGTAAGCCGGCCCGAGGAGACGCACTGGAGACCAGACGCGTTGAGCCGGCTTCATGGCACCTGGCTCAATGCCCAATCTAGCCCTACCAGTGCGGGGAGGTGGAATAACCCGCACCGGGCTATGAACACGTACAGGAGACACCGTGCGCTCTACTGCGTAACACGGTGTCCGCCCGTACTCCCGCTCTCCACGGTTAGCCTGGGAAGTGGGCGCAGGTCTCCTACCTGCCCTCGGCCCACTACCTCTAAGCCCCCCCCAAGAAATTTTGGGGTTGTACTTGCGGGCTTCCAGCCTTGCCTCCGTGCTGCCTCCTCATATCGCCTCCTCTCGGCTTTCGCTGCCTCCAACTCTTCACGAGGGAGGCGATATTCTCCCGGTTGTGCCCAAGGTCCCTTTCCATCCAAAATCTCCTCCCATGTCCATGAATCCTTTGTTCCTTGCTCCTGTTGCCACTGATCACGCTGCTTGATCCTTGTTTGGTGGGTAATTCTGTCACGATCGTGTGGAGGAGAGACGGACCAAAACGCAGCATGTGAAAAATAAGCCATCTTCTTTTTATTTGAAGAAGGAAAAAACACGAAAACGAACACTACACAAAACAACAAACGACCGTGAAGCTACAAAACGAAAGTGCACACACAAGCTACTAACGTTTAGACATAGACAATTACCCACAAATACATGATGCCTATGGCCGCCTTAAATATGGCTCCCAATCAGAGACAAATTAAAAACATCTGTCTCTGATTGAGAACCACTCAGGCAACCATAGACATACCTAGACACCTTCACTCAACCATAGACTTCCCTAGAAACATTCACTCAACTCAAACCCATACACTCTAACAAATCCCCCTAGACACTACAACCACCCAAGACAAGACAAAAACACAAACATACCCCATGTCACACCCTGACCTAACTAAAATAATAAAGAAAACAAAGAATACTAAGGCCAGAGCGTGACAGTAACTCGTGAAACTTCACTGACAGTTAGTGCTGAGCAATTAGTGCTTTTATGGGTCGCTTCGGTTTCCGTTTCCGTTCCATTATTAAAAAATAATCACATTAAATGCATTATGAAATATAATGACATAAAACATTTTTTTTTATAGCTTTTTAATGGAAATTCCAAAGCCCAAAATAGTGAACATTCAGTTGCCTAAAACATTTCTCTCTAGAGAAGTGGTGCATTGGGCTCACAAAAAACAGAACTAAATGCAATTCAAGTAATTCAACCAACATTGGTCAATTAGTTGTTTAATAACAAAAAAACTAAATGTGGGTTAATAGCTCAGCACTACGGACAGGGTGTCCCCCCCCACTGATCCAGGGTCATTTATCAAAGCTGAGTTCACACAACAGTACTCCAAACTTTGTGTGTGCCTGTTTTCCCAAAGAGATTGGTCTTTATCAATTTTGAACTTGACAGGAAAGTGTGCGTAGCCTGGCCTATTTAATTTCAGGGCCTATTCCAAAGCAGGAGATAGAAACACATTTTCATGTATTGATAAACAAAATATTGAACAGCAGTTCATACTTTACATAGAAGTGTGGGCTGTAGCATTTTCTTTTAAATTGTTTGAAATGATAATCAATTTTACAAAATGCACGGCCAGTGTGCACTATATTTAGTTTGGAAAAGTCGTTGCAACGTTCTGCCCACAACTTTACAGAAATGTGACCAAATTTGCCATTGAGCTTTCTTTTAGGAACTATGATGGCCTGGTTCCAACGTCACCAAAACATGCATCAAAGATTTTTTATTTTTTTTGTTACCATAAAATGTGAATGGTAAGGTGCTGTCGTCAGAAGTTATAAGGATAATTTAGTCCCTAATGGCAGCCTGCAGTACTCGGTCGGCCTTCAACTTGAGTTACTCAATGGGAGGGGGGAAAAAGAACTAGCCTGCAGCTCTACTTCCTGGAGTAGCTCAAACTGCGCATGTTCCGTCTCCATAAGACGCCATCTTAACCGACTTCATTTGGCTTCAATGCGTTTTCGAATCTTCACATAGGAATGAATGGTGTCATGTGATCGATGGCTTTGTCCATTTATATTGGTTGTAGGTACAAATACAATTTTGCTCTGATTTATCAATGTAAACATGTGTATATTTGACAAATCCCAATCCTTTGTGGCACACACAAATCCTAGAATATCCACGTACGCCAGAATTTAGTAAGAAATGTACGCAAGGTTGATAAAGGACGAACCAGGGCTGTATCTGGGCTCAGACAGAGTTCTGGCCTTATAAATGCTTCCTCTCATCTCCTTCTCAGTCCTAGAACACACAGGCACACACACACATGTACACAAACACGCAAGCGCACACTTGTGCGTACAAAGAAAGAGAGATGGAGAGAGAGAGCTTCCTCCCATCAGAGTTTGACAGACTGAGAGAAAAATTCATGTGAAGGGCTAGACAGGAAATGACCTCGCTGGAGCAGGGGCGCCTGAGCACCCCTGATCCCAGATTTGTTGGAAGACATTACTCACTGTGATCTCTAATAGACATGCATGAGAATTGGACTAATGCTCTTATGGGCTCTCCCTCACTGTCAGCAATCCTAGGAATTTATAGATACAAAAATTGCATCACTTGGGTTAAATCATTTTTGTGTGTATTTGTGCATGCGTGCATGTGTGTCAGTGTGTGTGCGGTACATGTGCACAATTGTCTATGGGGGGTGTGTGAGCACTGTTTTATGACAACCTTGTCTCCAGATCAGTGCTCCTGTAGAATATTTTTCATGTTCTGCGGTAAAAGATGGCGTACATTTTTCACAGGTTGTCTTGGTGATTGTTACACCACTACTTCTTTCACTCTGGTCTTCTACAAGATGTGGAGGTTGTGGTTACTCTACAAGTGCACTTCCTCTTGCGCCATCAAGATAGAAACCTCTTGGTACAAGCTGTGGGGTATTAAGGCTGCGTTTACACAGGCAGACTAAATAGTGGCAAAAGATCTGATCGTCAAAAGACCAATTAGTGACAAATGAGAATTGGGCGTCCTAAGAAACTCAGCCTATCAGGAAGCTATGCTATTCTACATCCTCACACACAGTAGTCAGCATTACACAGTACAATGACTAGACAACAACCTACAACCTACAGTCCACTACATGACTACACTACAACCTAGAGTCTACTACATGACTACACTGCAACCTACAGTCCACTACATGACTACACTGCAACCTACAGTCCACTACATGACTACACTACAACCTACAGTCCACTACATGACTACACTGCAACCTACAGTCCACTACATGACTACACTGCAACCTACAGTCCACTACATGACTACACTACAACCCAGAGTCTACTAAATGACTACACTGCAACCTACAGTCCACTACATGACTACACTACAACCTAGAGTCTACTACATGACTACACTACAACCTACAGTCCACTACATGACTACACCGTAACCTAGAGTCTACTACATGACTACACTACAACCTACAGTCCACTACATGACTACACCGTAACCTACAGTCCACTACATGACTACACTGCAACCTACAGTCCACTACATGACTACACTACAACCTACAGTCCACTACATGACTCCACTACAACCTACAGTCCACTACATGACTACACTACAACCTACAGTCCACTACATGACTACACCGTAACCTACAGTCCACTACATGACTACACTGCAACCTACAGTCCACTACATGACTCCACTACAACCTACAGTCCACTACATGACTACACCGTAACCTACAGTCTACTACATGACTACAGCGAAACTTACAGTCCACTACATGACTACACTACAACCTACAGTCTACTACATGACTCCACTACAACCTACAGTCCACTACATGACTACACCGTAACCTACAGTCTACTACATGACTACAGCTAAACTTACAGTCCACTACATGACTACACTGCAACCTACAGTCCACTACATGACTACACTACAACCTACAGTCCACTACATGACTGCACTACAACCTACAGTCTGCTACATGGCTCACTGTGACTAGACTACAACCTACAGCCTACAGTCTGCTGCATGGCTCACTGCACTGAACACTCACTACATAGACCATGCTTTGTACCCAGTCTTTCAAGGTGAGATCCTAAACAATGATTTGGCAGTGATCTGTAGTCTTAACACAGGCACCATGACCTGAATTCCTCTTGTATAATGTAAACCATGTGTGTTTGAATGAGCTCCCCCGACCGGCCAGCTTGAATTAGCTGGTGTTCATTGATGAGGGCATGGGTAAATGACCTGCAAGATATCTTTCTCTATTTTTCTATATCTTCTATCTTGTAGAAGTGTATTAATAACAGCAGTAACACAGTTTTAAGGTGTTGTTATTTTGTGTGAGCTAGGTTATCTCAGTTCCACACTCTCTGTCTTTTCTTCCTCTGGTGATTGGCTGCCTGTGTAGCTCCATTATGCACTTTGAACCGTGTGCGAGGAGGGAGTCAGTCAGGGGGACTGAGTCAGGGGGACACTCGTGGGAAGGAAGGCTTCCCGTCTGCTTTCTCTATGCCAAGTATAGAATCCTGCCTCGCGACCCCCGGTGGTGCGGGGGCGTGCAGAAAACTTGGTCAAAGGGTTCGGTCACGTCTCTCTCTCTCTCTGCCTCGAATACAACAATATATATGCGTACCTTTCTCCCACGCATTTGATTAGTTTCAGAGGACGCGTGTGTGTGTGACACATGTGTGTGTTCATGCGCGCGCTTGTGCGTATTTGCGCGCGCACCTCTGTATCCTGTGCGCCAGGCACTGTCCACATCTGGTCTTGGCGGGGACGGGAGTTGCGGGGGAGGGGCTGAGCATTTGTGTGTGTGAGTGTGTGTGTGCTCTGCGCCTGAACCCTGCGTTTTGTGGACGTCTGTAATTTGCACCAGATGACCAATTGGGGGATGGAGCATTCTGGGGAGGTGAGCGTTCCTCACACGGCATAACATCGCAGCGCACAAATGAACTTAGTATATGGACAACGCTGCATAACCATGGATCCAGACACTTCCTCACACTAAACTTTGTGCAGAGAAACTTCCTCTCCCCGTTTTTTGGAGCAACAAGTGGATAATGGATATATCAGACACGAAAGTGAGAGTGGAGAGTCGGGGTAACTGCACTTAAACACAAAGGGGAATGCTGCATCAGAAGGTTGTTCCAACTGCCGTTTGGGAATGGATACCGGTAATTTTGTGGCGGTCATCTGCTTTCTCCTTTTTTCCTGTAATGGGCTCCTTTCACCCTCACCCGCCAGCGGCTTCTGTCCCGAGCGCTGCGATTGCCAGCACGCGCAGCACCTCCTCTGCACAAACCGAGGGCTTCGCGCGGTACCCAAGGTGCCCTCCTCGCGGGTCCCAGAGGACATACTTGTCTTCAGCCTCGGGGGAAACTTCATTGGTAACATCTCTGCCTTCGACTTCACTCGGTATGGAAATCTTATACGGTTGAACTTACAGTATAATCAAATACAGACCATTCACCCTAAAGCGTTTGAAAAGCTCTCCAAATTGGAGGAGCTGTATTTGGGCAACAATCTGATATCAACAATACCCCCAGGAACTTTACAGTCACTGAAAAAACTGACAACTTTGTATGGCAATAACAATGACATGAAGAAGATCACTCCAGAGCTGTTTGGTAACTTAGAGAGCGTTGTGAGGCTGAGGTTGGATGGGAACGCCATAGAACTGTTACAGGACTCGGTGTTCAAGAGCTTGACCAATCTGCATTATCTCCATCTAGAATCGAACCAGCTGAGCCACATTCACAGAAATGCCTTTTCCAAGCTCATCAAACTGCGCTTTCTCAACCTGGCGCAGAACAAACAGACGGCCGTGCGTAATGTGTTTACGTTTTCCCAGCTCAGGTCACTGTCTACCTTGCTGCTCTCTGAAAATGAAATACAATACGTCGGAAACCACGTCTTTCAAAATCTGAAAAAGCTGTCTAAACTATCCCTCAGCAATAACAACATCTCCCGGTTGGAGAGCGAGGCTTTGAAGGGGCTGTCAAGCGTGAGAGAGTTTCTGATGGATGGGAACGAGCTGGAAGATATTCCCGCGGGACTTCTTGACCCGCTGGAGCAAATCGAGGAGCTGGACTTTAGTCGCAACCACATTTCCAACGTGAACCCGATGGCTTTTAAAAAACTAAAGCACCTGAGGGTTTTAAAACTCAAAGACAACCGGCTCACGAGCCTCTCCGGTCACATATTCACCCTCAACAGCCGCCTTTACGATTTGGATCTCCATGGCAACAACTGGACGTGTGACTGCCGCCTGAGCGAGCTAAAACAGTGGATGACGTCGGCGCACTCTCAAGGGAAGCTGCTGACCGTTTTTGTGAAGTGTCATCACCCAGCGACACTGAACGGGAAGTATCTGGATTATGTCAACAGCTCCCAGCTACAGACCCAAGGGAATTGGAGCCATTTGTGTGAGACCCAAATTGGGCCTGAGGAGAGCAGAGGTGGGGGGGTCCTGGAGAAGGAGGTGGAGGAGAGGATGATGAGAGAGGGGGAGGTGAGGAAGGATGTAGAAGAGCAGAGGGGAATTGGAAGTAGAGCAGGAGTGGAGATGAAGGCAATAGAGGAAGAGAACAGGGGTAGCGAGGAAGAGGAGAGAAAGGAGGGAGAACAGGAGGTAGGTATCCATCAGGAACAGGGAGGGCCAGAGGAGCGGGACAAATCCCTGTCGTTGGACAGGAAAAGGAGGAAGAAAATATCCGCCAGCCCCAGGTCGCGACCTTCTGCTGGGAAGCGTGAGAAAGGGAGGCGGGGTTCCGTTCTGGGCCGTGGCATTCCTCAAACACAAGCCCCTTCGCTCATCAACCCCATGGCCCCAACCACAACCGTGCCTCAGACACTTGACAGCCAAAATAGCCATGGAAACCGTCTCAGTGGACCAATCACAGAGCTCACCACCTCAGAGGAGCGGTTTGACCTTCTCAGAGGCGGTCAGGAGTATGGTCTACCTGTAATGACAGACCCCTGTATGTTCAACCGTCACTTCCTCACCAACGTGACCGTTGACCAGGTCGCCTCCAGCACGGCCACAGTCCACTGGACCACACGCCACCACCTCCGATTCACACCGGGAGCCGGACCGGGACTAGACGAGGTCCACTACCGCTTGCTGTACGACCGGTTCGGGACATCTGGCCGTTTCCCCCGCTATGTGTTTGCCCGTGGCGGGGCGCGGTCTGTGATGTTACGAGAACTCCGCCCAGAAGTCACCTACATGGTGTGTGTGGAGGGGGTGGTGGGAGGGGCCGTGTGTCAGGTGGCGCCCAGGGACCACTGCGCTGGATTGGTCACTCTCCCAGAGGAGTCTCGTCGCCAAGGGACACTGACCTCCGATCTCCACCTGGTCACCATTGCAACGCTGGCCGTCAACGCCATCCTCCTGCTGGTGATTGGTGGAGCCTGGCTAGGGCAGAGTTTGAGGCGGAAACTGAAAAGGAGGAAGTCGGCGGTGCATGTGCGTCACATGTACTCCACGCGGCGACCGTTCCGCGGCTCCATGGCAACGACAGCGGCTGTGTCGACTGACTTTACCAGTTTCCAGAGCAGCCGGCCTCCACGGCTCGGAACCCTGGAGGAAGGGGGAGACCTCATTGAGTTCCCCTGCGACCGTTTCCTTGACAACAGCCCCACCCGTAGAGACAACAGCAACATGCAGAGGTTTTGTGATTAGTAGAACCCTAGAGACCTACACTCTTAGAAAAAACAGTGCTACCTAGAACCTAAAAGGGTTGTCCTATGGGGACAGCCAAAGAACCCCTTTGGAACCCTTTTTCTAAGAGTGTAGAACATGAAAAAAATTGCGCTGTGTGACCCATATATACTATTCATGTTATTGTGAGCCATTAGATAATCCAACAGTAGAACCCTTATCTAGAACCTGAGAACACCAAGACACCATCACATCCTCAGGAGAATGTCTAAGGTGCTGCAGAGACAGAAACAGAACTGGACTGGAATTGAACCTGCACTGTAGGGCACTTCACCACAATAGCAGGACCACAGCCAGGGTGTTAGGACCAGGGACGACCCCCCCCCCCCCCCCCCCAGCACACCATCATATGCTGTAAACAAGTCCCTGCACCAAGATGCAATTGGATGCATCTTGGTGCAGAGAAATCTCTCTCATAATAAAGCCATAATAATATTTGTCATGTGACATAGGCTACTGTTGAGCAGAGACGTTTTTAGGATTTCCACAAATGGGGATCATCTGTTAGCAGGTCTCGATAATTTTTTTGCCTTTTACAAAACGCATTTCATGCAATTCTACGTCATTTACATGATAAAAGACATTAGCTGAATATTTTTTAATACCACACAAATTACCTAAATTAGTGGCTACTCTAACACTGACAAACTGAGGTCAATCTGGTCTTGAATTCAAACAAACAACAGTCCAGACCAATGAAGCAACACACACATTGTACAATATTAGGAGACAATATATATATATATATTATAGGCTACAGTAGGCTACTAAATAACATGTCCGGTGGCACACTGACTCACCTAGTTATGAAGATGCAGCCATAGGATACTACTCACGGTGATGGCCGATGCGTTCCTCTTGGCAACAGTTTATCTCAAGATGAGCTACTTTGAAAAACACTGCTGCTGTTGCTGGTAGTTGTTCTATTGGTTCAACAGATAGACTAGTCTTCTCTTTTCAGTGGTATGCATTTGCTTTCCAAACTTTACATTTTTCCTGCAATTGTCTTTTGAAATTTGCAAAAGTCAAACAGACAGCTACAACCAACCATAGAAATATAATCCATATAAATTTACATTCAAATCAGGACTGGCAGCCATTGCTAGTGTACCCATCAGTTGAATAGTCAAATTGCCAGGGTAAGAGGTTCCAAAACTCTGTGGATTATATGTCTATGGCCACAAACGCAACAAGCTGTATATTTGGCGCGCATGCTGGCCAAATCGCGGCCTTCCCGACTGTAGGCAACCAGTAACTGCCAAAATAAAGGAAATAATATGTCATGCTGTGGGGCGCATTTTCCTGGCATGGTTTAGGTCCACTTATAGACTCTATGCCAAGGAGCATTGAAGCTGTTCTGGCAGCTCGTGGTGGCCAAACACCCTTTTAAGACACTATGCTGGTGTTTCCTTTATTTTGGTTGTGATCAAATTTAATCCAGTTGTTTAAAAAAAACTATTGATCCTCTGTGGCTAAATTATGATCTCTGGTGTATTTTGAACATCGAGAGCAGGCTCCTGTGGTTGACTAAAATAATAATAAAAAAAGTAATGTTATTATGTAAATTTAAATGATTGCCTCTTGGGCGCTCTAATTTGCCAGTCACATGAATTTATTATGCAGTTACCAATCAAGGCAGGGCCCACCAGTTACCCACATGTGCCCCCCTACCTCTTCTCCTCCCCCCATCTGACGATTAGCAGAGCAGCATCAGGCTGTCTACTCTCATTGAGAGCGGGCTCCTGAATCGTCCTGTGTTTTACATTTTTGTATTTTTTATTTAACTGGTTGGCGGTTGCAGTAAAAAAAAAATATATTTGACGTATATAACATATACTGTATATATAATATATGCAGCATATAATTATTTGATTTAGTATTTCTTTTTTTGCTGCCTTTTAGGCCCCCCACAGCCCTGGGCCAAGGAGCTTCAAACCCGGTAAGCCCCTGCATTAATCTGGCCCTGGTATGCAGGCCTGGTTATGACCCTAACAGAGCCACAGTTAGGGTGGTGTTACGACCACAGCAGAACCATAGTTAGGGTGGTGTTACGACCACAGCAGAACCATAGTTAGGGTGGTGTTATGACCACAGCAGAACCACAGTTAGGGCTGTGTTACGACCACAGCAGAACCACAGTTAGGGCTGTGTTATGACCACAGCAGAGCCACAGTTAGGGTGGTGTTATGACCACAGTTAGGGTGGTGTTATGACCACAGCAGAACCACAGTTAGGGTGGTGTTACGACCACAGTTAGGGTGGTGTTATGACCACAGCAGAACCACAGTTAGGGTGGTGTTATGACCACAGCAGAACCACAGTTAGGGCTGTGTTATGACCACAGCAGAACCACAGTTAGGGCTGTGTTATGACCACAGCAGAGCCACAGTTAGGGTGGTGTTATGACCACAGTTAGGGTGGTGTTATGACCACAGCAGAACCACAGTTAGGGCTGTGTTATGACCACAGCAGAACCACAGTTAGGGCTGTGTTATGACCACAGCAGAGCCACAGTTAGGGTGGTGTTATGACCACAGTTAGGGTGGTGTTATGACCACAGCAGAACCACAGTTAGGGTGGTGTTACGACCACAGTTAGGGTGGTGTTATGACCACAGCAGAACCACAGTTAGGGTGGTGTTATGACCACAGCAGAACCACAGTTAGGGCTGTGTTATGACCACAGCAGAACCACAGTTAGGGCTGTGTTATGACCACAGCAGAGCCACAGTTAGGGTGGTGTTATGACCACAGTTAGGGTGGTGTTATGACCACAGCAGAACCACAGTTAGGGTGGTGTTACGACCACAGTTAGGGTGGTGTTATGACCACAGCAGAACCACAGTTAGGGTGGTGTTATGACCACAGCAGAACCACAGTTAGGGTGGTGTTATGACCACAGCAGAACCACAGTTAGGGTGGTGTTATGACCACAGCAGAACCACAGTTAGGGCTGTGTTATGACCACAGCAGAACCACAGTTAGGGCTGTGTTATGACCACAGCAGAGCCACAGTTAGGGTGGTGTTATGACCACAGTTAGGGTGGTGTTATGACCACAGCAGAACCACAGTTAGGGTGGTGTTACGACCACAGTTAGGGTGGTGTTATGACCACAGCAGAACCACAGTTAGGGTGGTGTTATGACCACAGCAGAACCACAGTTAGGGTGGTGTTATGACCACAGCAGAACCACAGTTAGGGTGGTGTTATGACCACAGCAGAACCACAGTTAGGGTGGTGTTATGACCACAGCAGAACCACAGTTAGGGTGGTGTTATGACCACAGCAGAACCACAGTTAGGGCTGTGTTATGACCACAGCAGAACCACAGTTAGGGTGGTGTTATGACCACAGCAGAACCACAGTTAGGGTGGTGTTATGACCAGGGTTGTCTTTGTGGGCGACCAAACAGCTGAGCTCATCAGGGCTGATTCAGACACTACAGGAAGTCAATCCCACTGACTTCCTCGACTTCCTCTAAGCCTCATGCATTTCCTCTCCCATTTCTTTGCACCTGTGTGTGTGTGTGTGTGTGTGTGTGTGTGTGTGTGTGTGTGTGTGTGTGTGTGTGTGTGTGTGTGTGTGTGTGTGTGTGTGTGTGTGTGTGTGTGTGTGTGTGTGTGTGTGTGTGTGTGAGAGAGAGAGAGAAATATATTATTATCTGATTTCATCTGGTGCTAATATTAGAGTAATAGACATTCATTTTTGTACAATTGTGTATAAAATATAATTTCTAATGTGCCTGAAAATAAAAATAGCTGCTGGTTGGCAGAAAAATACTTAGAATGATCAGTTTTATATGTTGTTTTTATACTTTTGTACTCAAATATGTATTGTGCTACAGGCAAGTAAGTAACAACATCCCTGACAATGTGACAGTTAGACCTATGGTCCATTTGTCTGTATGAAAATAAGATGGATACCTTTGTAAATAATGGTTGAAGTCCCTTGTGTGTTTGGTTCCAATATAAATAAATAAACAGGTATTACAGTTGTGGTATTTTTACAAAAAAGTCAGGAAGTTCATCAATCTTATTTAAAAAAAAAATTATAACATTTTAATTTTATTTATATTTTACCATTATTTTACCAGGTAAGTTGACTGAGAACACGTTCTCATTTACAGCAACAACCTGGGGAATAGTTACAAGGGAAAGGAGGGGGATGAATGAGCCAATTGTGAGCTGGGGATGATTAGGTGCATGATGGTAAGATGCCATGGGATCTTTAGTGACCACAGAGAATCAGGACACCCGTTTAACGTCACATCCGAAAGACGGCACCCTACACAGGGCAGTGTATTGGGAGATTTTTTGGGGACCTGAGGAAACACCACTTATTGCTGTATATTCATTCATAGAGAACAAATGTGTACACATTTCATCATGTGTGTGTGTGAGAGAGAGAGAGAGAGAGAGAGAGAGCGAGAGAGAGAGAGAGAGAGAGAGAGACAGAGAGAGAGAGAGAGAGAGAGAGAGAGAGAGAGAGACAGAGAGACAGAGAGAGAGGGAGAGAGAGAGAGAGTGTGTGTTTCAAGACAAAAACAGTCTGGCAATAGTTGGGTCTTTGTTTGTGTAGACTCTCAGGTCAGATCAGTTTCACACCCCAAGTCTTTCAATAGTGTGTTACCATAACAACAGACATAGACAGACACACAGACCAGAAAACACTGTCTGATATATGAAACAGAAACTCTATATAATTCCTATTTGGTTAAGGCTGATAGGTTTCTTTTTGTTAAACTATAGTGGATTGGGCGTGCCCCCTACTGACTCTAACTTCCATTGTCTTTCACTCAACCTGCTAAAACTAAGCTATGGATGGGGTAAAATAACCCAGATCTGTGATTGCTGACCTTTGACACTATCAAATTGAGTATTGTTTAATCGGGCGGCTCCAACTGTCTTCAGTTCCAGAACAGATCACTAGGAGGCAGGCTAGACTGTTCGTCTGATAGGCCCATTGGATCAAATACAAATTTCTCCACAGATCTACTGATGGAGGAGGCAACCAGTAAAATCACAATAAGATACCAAAGAATAAGTGCTTTTATTTTCAGTTTGTAGCAATTGTCAATATCTGTAAAAAAACAAAAAACACAATACAGAAAGATACATAGATAGTGGTTATATGGCAATGCACTGCGTGAGCCTAGTTCACATGATAAATACCCTGTAGGAAACTAGTAAGTGCTTTTCAGGAGTTACACAAAGGGTCAGGGGTTATCCTGGCCAGGTGACATGGTCTAGGAAAATTCTGGGTACCAAACAATCAGGTACCAAACATTATACTCTGCATAACATCGTTACAAGGAGGCTCTGCATTACATCGTTACAAGGAGGCTCTGCATTACATCATTACAAGGAGGCTCTGCATTACATCATTACAAGGAGGCTCTGCATTACATCGTTACAAGGAGGCTCTGCATTACATCGTTACAAGGAGGCTCTGCATTACATCATTACAAGGAGGCTCTGCATTACATCGTTACAAGGAGGCTCTGCATTACATCATTACAAGGAGGCTCTGCATTACATCGTTACAAGGAGGCTCTGCATTACATCGTTACAAGGAGGCTCTGCATTACATCATTACAAGGAGGCTCTGCATTACATCGTTACAAGGAGGCTCTGCATTACATCGTTACAAGGAGGCTCTGCATTACATCGTTACAAGGAGGCTCTGCATTACATTGTTACAAGGAGGCTCTGCATTACATTGTTACAAGGAGGCTCTGCATTACATCGTTACAAGGAGGCTCTGCATTACATCATTACAAGGAGGCTCTGCATTACATCGTTACAAGGAGGCTCTGCATTACATCGTTACAAGGAGGCTCTGCATTACATCGTTACAAGGAGGCTCTGCATTACATTGTTACAAGGAGGCTCTGCATTACATCGTTACAAGGAGGCTCTGCATTACATTGTTACAAGGAGGCTCTGCATTACATCGTTACAAGGAGGCTCTGCATTACATCATTACAAGGAGGCTCTGCATTACATTGTTACAAGGAGGCTCTGCATTACATCATTACAAGGAGGCTCTGCATTACATTGTTACAAAACAGGGACATTCTATTCACAGATCTTGATATAGATTTGCATAAAATTTACATTTGTATTAGTTTTCATTCACGTTCTGCATTTCAGAGTGACCTGGGTTGCATATGCAACCACACACACATACTGTAGCATACCCACGACTCTGGGCCCTAGTTACAGGCTTTATGTCCGAGAGTCTTTCATGGTCTGGTCCTGGTGGTGGCGTAAGTTACAAGACCTAACCAAGACCTAACCAAGACCTAACCAAAACCTAACCAAGACCTAACCAAAACCTAACCAAGACCTAACCAAGACCTAACCAAAACCTAACCAAGACCTAACAAAGACCTAACCAAGACCTAACCAAAACCTAACCAAGACCTAACCAAGACCTAACCAAGACCTAACCAAAACCTAACTATGTCACATTCTGAGAAAAAGGTGACGCGATGAAGTCCCGTGTGGCTCAGTTGGTACAGCATGGTGCTTGCAATGCCAGGGTTGTGGGGTTGACTCCCATGTGGGACCATAAACAAAACTGTATGCAGTCACCACTTGAACCTAAAGGACATAATTACAGGTATGCTTGCACACACAGCCCATGTTGGAACAGTCCTAGAATAGATAGAGCAGTACTTGGATTTCTGATTTCACACTAACAGAGACACGTAGATTGACTGAGATTCCCAAAGACACAATATGATCCAATTTACAGGTGACTATCATCACAGTGTTGGAGAGACATAGACTAGGGTTGCAACATTTCTGTAACTTCACCAAAATTCACAGGTTTTACAGAAATCAGGAGCCAACCGGGATTTCGGGAGTTTCGGGAGAGTCACTGTAAATGTGCAACCAGACCAGTCAGTCCAGTTCTGTCATACCTGTGTCCATTGAGGCTAGCAGACCAGGAGAGGGAGCCATTTTAGACTACTGAGATGCACCCACCAATGATTATGGGAAGGGTGAGCTGATTCTAGAGCTGATTCAACCCCTTGGAACCAGGGATTAAACCCTGTTTGTGTGCATGGGCAACCCTGGATCCAGGGATTAAACCCTGTTTGTGTGCATGGGCAACCCTGGATCCAACTCTTGTGAACTAATGAAATTCAGCCATCCATGCTTTCATTTTTAATCTGAGGAGGCTGAGGAGGTGGAGATGCTGTTGGATTGGATGGCCTGCCGCTGCAACCCGGGACACAGGGGGGACGGACTTCCTGTCGAACTCCCTGGACCTGGGGCACAGAGACAGCTGTCAATCAAATTGACCTGGCTAATGTTTGACGGCTCCCCCTCTCTGTGTACAATCTGTGTCCAGAGGAAAGCCTACAATAAAAACATATGTCCATTTTCTTTGTTACTAGAAATGAAAGTAGTCCTACATTATATCATGAATGAAAACTCATGTACAATTCAAATAAGGAAAATAGCTCATTTATTTTGACATTTGCATTACAGTAGAATATACAGCAAATAAAGCAAAAACAGAAAATATACCAATGAAGCATATCTGTCTGTATGACTGCAGAACATGTACTAACTGGTTACATGGATAATCATTCTTACAAGGATACACATCATGGTTGTTTAAATCCAGTCATCAAGGTGCAACTCGGGTTTAGTCTGACTTTTTAACCTTATGTACCAGCCATGGTGAGAATGTAGCCTTGTGTGTCTGAGACACCTGGATGTTGGACCCTCACAGGGGATCTCCACCGGGGCGTTGGGAAAACATGAGGCTTTTAGCTGCTACCCTGTGAAAGGCACTTCATCAAGTGTTCTCGGGCGTGAGTCGTGCCGTGAATTCATTCAAATAGTACCAGAGCAGCACGGGCCTCTCACAGAGCCGTGGCATGCTGCTTACACCCAGGTTTCATTGAGATGAATAGGAGTGTTTGACGCTCTGAAAATGTGATGTGTTCAGTGTAGCAGGCCCATTACATTCACATGGGACAACATGGACAGCTGGAGATGGTACCGTATGTATCCTTGTGGTTCTGGGATAGGAGTCTGTGTTTTGTAGAGGGTAGGGGTGTACCTCTGGGTGTTTTGGGGATGGGGTGTTACTCACTGAGGTACCCCTGTGATTCTCTCTGGCGGGCGGTAACCAGACAGTCTTTATGAGTCAACAGGATCTGCTTCAGCTGGCCAACCTCTGACCTCAGAGTGGTCACCTCATTCTGGAATGGACAGAGGGACAGAGCCGTTAGTGATACTGGGACAATCAAATCAAATTGTATTTGTCACATGCACCAAATACAACTGGTGTAGACCTTACTGTGAAATGCTTACATACATACATACAAGCCCTTAATCAACAATGCAGTTCAAGAAATAGAGTTAAGAAAATATTTACTAAATAAACTAAAGTAAAAAATTAAATAAAAAGTAACACAATAAAATAACAATAATGAGGCTATATACATTGGGGTGCCAGTACCGAGTCAATGTGCAGGGTACAGGTTAGTTGAGGTAAATTGTACATGTAAGTGGGAGGGGGGGTCCGGGTGGTCATTTGATTAATTGTTCAGCAGTCTTATGGCTTGGGTGTAGAAGCTGTTAAGGAGCCTTTTGGACCTAGACTTGTCGTTCCGGTACTGCTTGCCGTGCGGTAGCAGAGAGAACAGTCTATAACTTGGGTGACTTGAGTCTTTGACAAATTTTTGGGCCTTCCTCTGACACCGCCTATTATATAGGTCCTGGATGGCAGGAAGCTTGGCCCCAGTGATGTACTGGGCCCTACGCACTACCCTCTGTAACACCTTACGGTCGGATGCCGAGTAGTTGCCATACCAGGTGGTGATGCAACCGGTCAGGGTGCTCTCGATGGTGCAGCTGTAGAACTTTTTGAGGATCTGGGGACCTATGCCAAATCTTTTCAGTCTCCTGAGGGGAGTGCGTGTGTGCGTGTGTGCGTGTGTGTGTGTGTGTGTGTATGTGTGTGTGTGTATGTGCGTGTGCATGTGTGTGCGTGTGTATGTGTGTGCGTGAGTATGTGTGTCTATGTGTGTGTGCGTGTATGTGTGTGTGCGTGAATGTGTATGTGTGTGTGTGTATGTGAATGTGTATGTGTGTATGTGTGTGTGTGTGTGTGTGAATGTGTATGTGTGTATGTGTGTGTGTGTGAATGTGTGTGTACGTGTATGTGTGTGTGTGTATGTGTGTATGTGTATGTGTGTATGTGTGTGCGTGTGTGTGTGTGTGTGTGTGTGTATGTGTATGTGTGTGTGTGTGTGTGTGTGTGTGTGTGTGTGTGTGTGTGTGTGTGTGTGTGTGTATGTGTATGTGTATATGTGTGTGTGTGTGTGTGTGTGTATGTGTGTGTGTGTGTGTGTGTGTATAAACCTACCTGCAGCTGCATGTTGTTGTGCGTCAGCTCCTCTGCCTTCTTCTCCAGAGCAGACACCCAGACCTTCCTCTTCTGTCTGCATCGCGTGGCCGCAGCTCGGTTGCGTTCCAGGAACTTCTGCCTGCGCTCGTCTGGGTCCTGGTCCACAGACCTCCTGCGACGTCCTCCAGCCGCCTGGCCTGCATGCAGGGAATGTGTCTGCTGGGATGACTGTACAACACACCATCCTCATGATACAGTATTGACTAAGAACCTGGAACACTTGATTTAATCCTCTGTGATAAGGTATAGACATTAGTGTCATAATAATTACGTAACAGTGGCGATATACTGTGATGATGGTAACCACTTGTTAACCCTCATGTTGAACTAACAAAACTTGATACAGAGTGATAGGCGGGATCACCGACAACGATGAGGGAGGAGGTCAGAGACCTGGCACCACACCGCGACAAAGGTGATGATTGTGGACTACAGGAAAAGGAGGGCCGAACAGGCCCCCATTAACATCAACGGGGCTGTATGGAGCGGGTCGAGAGTTTCAAGTTCCTTGGTGTTTACATTGACCCCCCCCTCGCTATTGTACACTGCTGCTACTCACTGTTTATTATCTATGCATAGTCACTTCACCCCCACCTACATGTACAAATTACCTCAACTAACCTGTACCCCCGCACACTCTCTCGGTACCGGTGCCCCCTGTATATAGCCTCATTATCATTATAGTTACTGTGTTACTTTTTATTATTACTTTTTATTTTAGTCTACTTGGTAAATATTTTCTTAACTCTTCTTGTTCAGGGCTTGTAAGTAAACATTTCACGGTAATGTCTTCGGCGCATGTGACAAATAAAGTTTGATTTGATTTGATTTTTGATTTGTCATGACAACACCTAAGTAGTACTGTACCTGAACAGCTATGGAGTGGAGGGGCAGGTGAGGGGAGGTTTGGTGGGTGTGGCTGGCCTGCAGGTGCGAGGGAGGTGATTGGTGGACATGATGCAGCACATTCCCTGATTGGTGCCCCTGGCTGTGGGCGCTTCCCAGGTGATGTGGAGAGGCGTGGCAGTGCTGCTGGTAGGAGATGGGCGGAGCCTGTTGCAGGTGCTGATGAGGCTGCTGCTGCTGCAGGTGAGTGTGTCGTTGCCGCGGTGACATCATCTCCATCATGTGACCTATGGTGGGATCCATGTTGCTGTTGGCGACAGCTCCGGGGTGTTGGTGTTGGTGATGGTGTTGGTGGGGGTGACCCATAGTTTTAGCCCTCTGAGGAATAGAAAGGTCGTCAAAACTTAATACCATCAAATTACAATTAATGTTAAATTACAATTAATGTCAAATTACAATTAATGTCAAATTATAATTAAACTGATGTCGAAAAGGCCCTTTTTTACAAACCCCGATGTGATTTTATTTTTGTCCAAAATCTGGACTTGGTGTTTAAAGACCTTAAAGCATTTCCATCAAACATATCACCACTGAACTGAGAAAAGGAATACAGCTGACTGAACTGAGAAAAGGAATACAACTGACTGAACTGAGAAAAGGAATACAACTGAACTGAGAAAAGGAATACAACTGACTGAACTGAGAAAAGGAATACAACTGACTGAACTGAGAAAAGGAATACATCTGAACTGAGAAAAGGAATACAACTGACTGAACTGAGAAAAGGAATACAACTGAACTGAACTGAGAAAAGGAATACAACTGAACTGAACTGAGAAAAGGAATTCAACTGACTGAACTGAGAAAAGGAATACAACTGACTGAACTGAGAAAATGAATACAACTGACTGAACTGAGAAAAGGAATACAACTGAACTGAGAAAAGGAATACAACTGAATGAACTGAGAAAAGGAATACAACTGAACTGAACTGAGAAAAGGAATTCAACTGACTGAACTGAGAAAAGGAATACAACTGAACTGAGAAAAGGAATACAACTGACTGAACTGAGAAAAGGAATACAACTGACTGAACTGAGAAAAGGAATACAACTGAACTGAGAAAAGGAATACAACTGACTGAACTGAGAAAAGGAATACAACTGAACTGAACTGAGAAAAGGAATACAACTGAACTGAACTGAGAAAAGGAATTCAACTGACTGAACTGAGAAAAGGAATACAACTGAACTGAGAGAAGGAATACAACTGACTGAACTGAGAAAAGGAATACAACTGAACTGAGAAAAGGAATACAACTGACTGAACTGAGAAAAGGAATACAACTGACTGAACTGAGAAAAGGAATACATCTGAACTGAGAAAAGGAATACAACTGACTGAACTGAGAAAAGGAATACAACTGAACTGAACTGAGAAAAGGAATACAACTGAACTGAACTGAGAAAAGGAATTCAACTGACTGAACTGAGAAAAGGAATACAACTGACTGAACTGAGAAAATGAATACAACTGACTGAACTGAGAAAAGGAATACAACTGAACTGAGAAAAGGAATACAACTGAATGAACTGAGAAAAGGAATACAACTGAACTGAACTGAGAAAAGGAATTCAACTGACTGAACTGAGAAAAGGAATACAACTGAACTGAGAAAAGGAATACAACTGACTGAACTGAGAAAAGGAATACAACTGACTGAACTGAGAAAAGGAATACAACTGAACTGAGAAAAGGAATACAACTGACTGAACTGAGAAAAGGAATACAACTGAACTGAACTGAGAAAAGGAATACAACTGAACTGAACTGAGAAAAGAAATTCAACTGACTGAACTGAGAAAAGGAATACAACTGACTGAACTGAGAAAAGGAATAAAACTGAACTGAGAAAAGGAATACAACTGACTGAACTGAGAAAAGGAATACAACTGACTGAACTGAGAAAAGGAATACATCTGAACTGAGAAAAGGAATACAACTGACTGAACTGAGAAAAGGAATACAACTGACTGAACTGAGAAAAGGAATACATCTGAACTGAGAAAAGGAATACAACTGACTGAACTGAGAAAAGGAATACAACTGACTGAACTGAGAAAAGGAATACAACTGAACTGAGAAAAGGAATACAACTGACTGAACTGAGAAAAGGAATACAACTGACTGAACTGAGAAAAGGAATACATCTGAACTGAGAAAAGGAATACAACTGACTGAACTGAGAAAAGGAATACAACTGAACTGAACTGAGAAAAGGAATACAACTGAACTGAACTGAGAAAAGGAATTCAACTGACTGAACTGAGAAAAGGAATACAACTGACTGAACTGAGAAAATGAATACAACTGACTGAACTGAGAAAAGGAATACAACTGAACTGAGAAAAGGAATACAACTGAATGAACTGAGAAAAGGAATACAACTGAACTGAACTGAGAAAAGGAATTCAACTGACTGAACTGAGAAAAGGAATACAACTGAACTGAGAAAAGGAATACAACTGACTGAACTGAGAAAAGGAATACAACTGACTGAACTGAGAAAAGGAATACAACTGAACTGAGAAAAGGAATACAACTGACTGAACTGAGAAAAGGAATACAACTGAACTGAACTGAGAAAAGGAATACAACTGAACTGAACTGAGAAAAGGAATTCAACTGACTGAACTGAGAAAAGGAATACAACTGAACTGAGAGAAGGAATACAACTGACTGAACTGAGAAAAGGAATACAACTGAACTGAGAAAAGGAATACAACTGACTGAACTGAGAAAAGGAATACAACTGACTGAACTGAGAAAAGGAATACATCTGAACTGAGAAAAGGAATACAACTGACTGAACTGAGAAAAGGAATACAACTGAACTGAACTGAGAAAAGGAATACAACTGAACTGAACTGAGAAAAGGAATTCAACTGACTGAACTGAGAAAAGGAATACAACTGAACTGAGAAAAGGAATACAACTGACTGAACTGAGAAAAGGAATACAACTGACTGAACTGAGAAAAGGAATACAACTGAACTGAGAAAAGGAATACAACTGACTGAACTGAGAAAAGGAATACAACTGAACTGAACTGAGAAAAGGAATACAACTGAACTGAACTGAGAAAAGGAATTCAACTGACTGAACTGAGAAAAGGAATACAACTGAACTGAGAGAAGGAATACAACTGACTGAACTGAGAAAAGGAATACAACTGAACTGAGAAAAGGAATACAACTGACTGAACTGAGAAAAGGAATACAACTGACTGAACTGAGAAAAGGAATACATCTGAACTGAGAAAAGGAATACAACTGACTGAACTGAGAAAAGGAATACAACTGAACTGAACTGAGAAAAGGAATACAACTGAACTGAACTGAGAAAAGGAATTCAACTGACTGAACTGAGAAAAGGAATACAACTGACTGAACTGAGAAAATGAATACAACTGACTGAACTGAGAAAAGGAATACAACTGAACTGAGAAAAGGAATACAACTGAATGAACTGAGAAAAGGAATACAACTGAACTGAACTGAGAAAAGGAATTCAACTGACTGAACTGAGAAAAGGAATACAACTGAACTGAGAAAAGGAATACAACTGACTGAACTGAGAAAAGGAATACAACTGACTGAACTGAGAAAAGGAATACAACTGAACTGAGAAAAGGAATACAACTGACTGAACTGAGAAAAGGAATACAACTGAACTGAACTGAGAAAAGGAATACAACTGAACTGAACTGAGAAAAGGAATTCAACTGACTGAACTGAGAAAAGGAATACAACTGAACTGAGAGAAGGAATACAACTGACTGAACTGAGAAAAGGAATACAACTGACTGAACTGAGAAAAGGAATACAACTGAACTGAACTGAGAAAAGGAATTGAACTGACTGAACTGAGAAAAGGAATACAACTGACTGAACTGAGAAAAGGAATACAACTGACTGAACTGAGAAAAGGAATTCAACTGACTGAACTGAGAAAAGGAACACAACTGAATGAACTGAGCAAAGAAATTCAACTGACTGAACTGAGAAAAGGAATACAACTGACTGAACTGAGAAAAGGAATACAACTGAATGAACTGAGAAAAGGAATACAACTGACTGAACTGAGAAAAGGAATACAACTGAACTGAGAAAAGGAATACAACTGAATGAACTGAGAAAAGGAATACAACTGAACTGAACTGAGAAAAGGAATTCAACTGACTGAACTGAGAAAAGGAATACAACTGAACTGAGAAAAGGAATACAACTGACTGAACTGAGAAAAGGAATACAACTGACTGAACTGAGAAAAGGAATACAACTGAACTGAGAAAAGGAATACAACTGACTGAACTGAGAAAAGGAATACAACTGAACTGAACTGAGAAAAGGAATACAACTGAACTGAGAAAAGGAATTCAACTGACTGAACTGAGAAAAGGAATACAACTGAACTGAAAAAAGGAATACAACTGACTGAACTGAGAAAAGGAATACAACTGACTGAACTGAGAAAAGGAATACAACTGACTGAACTGAGAAAAGGAATACAACTGAACTGAACTGAGAAAAGGAATACAACTGAACTGAACTGAGAAAAGGAATTCAACTGACTGAACTGAGAAAAGGAATACAACTGACTGAACTGAGAAAAGGAATACAACTGAATGAACTGAGAAAAGGAATACAACTGAACTGAACTGAGAAAAGGAATACAACTGACTGAACTGAGAAAAGGAATTCAACTGACTGAACTGAGAAAAGGAATACAACTGAATGAACTGAGCAAAGGAATTCAACTGACTGAACTGAGAAAAGGAATACAACTGAATGAACTGAGCAAAGGAATTCAACTGACTGAACTGAGAAAAGGAATACAACTGACTGAACTGAGAAAAGGAATACAACTGAATGAACTGAGAAAAGGAATACAACTGTTGTACGTCAATTGTACGTCGCCCCATGGACCTCCCGGTCGCGGCCGGCTGTGACAGAACCTGGGTTCGAACCTAGAATCTCTGGTGGAACAACATCGCCTTAGAACACTGCGCCACCCGGGAGGAATCACTTGATATCTTAAGTTAAATTGACAGTATATCACTAGATATCTTAAGTTAAATTGACAGTATATCACTAGATATCTTAAGTTAAATTGACAGTATATCACTAGATATCTTAAGTTAAATTGACAGTATATCACTAGATATCTTAAGTTAAATTGACAGTATATCACTAGATATCTTAAGTTAAATTGACAGTATATCACTAGATATCTTAAGTTAAATTGACAGTATATCTCTTCATATCTTAAGTTAAGTTGCCAGTATATCACTAGATATCTTAAGTTAAGTTGCCAGTATATCACTAGATATCTTAAGTTAAATTGACAGTATATCTCTTCATATCTTAAATTAAGTTAAATTGACAGTATATCACTAGATATCTTAAGTTAAATTGACAGTGTATCACTAGATATCTTAAGTTAAATTGACAGTATATCACTAGATATCTTAAGTTAAATTGACAGTATATCACTAGATATCTTAAGTTAAATTGACAGTATATCACTAGATATCTTAAGCTAAATTGACAGTATATCACTAGATATCTTAAGTTAAATTGACAGTATATCACTAGATATCTTAAGTTAAATTGACAGTATATCACTAGATATCTTAAGCTAAATTGACAGTATATCACTTCATATCTTAAGTTAAATTGACAGTATATCACTAGATATCTTAAGCTAAATTGACAGTATATCTCTTCATATCTTAAGTTAAGTTGCCAGTATATCTCTTCATATCTTAAGTTAAGTTGACAGTATATCACTAGATATCTTAAGTTAAGTTGACAGTATATCACTAGATATCTTAAGTTAAGTTGCCAGTATATCTCTTCATATCTTAAGTTAAATTGACAGTATATCTCTTCATATCTTAAGTTAAGTTGACAGTATATCTCTTCATATCTTAAGTTAAGTTGCCAGTATATCACTTCATATCTTAAGTTAAATTGACAGTATATCACTTCATATCTTAAGTTAAATTGACAGTATATCTCTTCATATCTTAAGTTAAGTTGACAGTATATCACTAGATATCTTAAGTTAAATTGACAGTATATCACTTAATATCTTAAGTTAAATTGACAGTATATCACTTCATATCTTAAGTTAAATTGACAGTATATCACTAGATATCTTAAGTTAAGTTGCCAGTATATCACTTCATATCTTAAGTTAAATTGACAGTATATCACTAGATATCTTAAGTTAAGTTGACAGTATATCTCTTCATATCTTAAGTTAAATTGACAGTATATCTCTTCATATCTTAAGTTAAGTTGACAGTATATCACTAGATATCTTAAGTTAAATTGACAGTATATCACTTCATATCTTAAGTTAAATTGACAGTATATCACTAGATATCTTAAGTTAAGTTGACAGTATATCTCTTTATATCTTAAGTTAAATTGACAGTATATCTCTTCATATCTTAAGTTAAGTTGCCAGTATATCACTTCATATATTAAGTTAACAGTGTATCACTTGCATATCACCTCATAGTACTGCATATGACTTGTACATGACTTCTGATAGAATATAAATAATAGGTGAACTATATAAGAAGTCTGCTAACACATTGCCAACACTGCACAGCTCGAGCAGTGATTTCTCTGTTCTCTCACACTCAGCAAGGCACAGGTGGCATCCCAAATGGCTCCCTATTCCCTACAGGCTCTGGTCAAAAGTAGTGCATTTGTAAGGAATATGGTGCCATTTGGGACACACACAGAGAGTGTTTCTGGGGCATGACATCACCGCACTCCCAACATTACTATCACTCTCGGTTATGCAATATTTCTTTAAGAGAAGTAGTTTATTTTTTCCGCTCCAATCACCAATGAAAAAAAGGGAGGACATTTAAGCCTAGTTTATACATGGTGCTAACATGCGTCCCTTGTCCTGATCTTGTCTACATTCTGACTGTGCCTATGTTAGTCTTGTGTCCACATATTAGTCTTTCAGAATAATATTTATTTATTTTAAGACACATTGATGCCATAAGTTAATGGTGCCACCTCTCAATGATTTTAGAAGGCGGGATAATGATGATTTAAATGTTTCCACTGTCCGGATCTGTCTACACTTTTAAGATATCCAGACACAATCTGTGCCTGACTACCTTCTGAGGTGGTCAGGAAGATCTGATCACAATCAGATCACAATGTGTCTTTTAATCGTCTACAGCTGTCTGAAAATGTAGGCACAATCAGAATGTGGACAGGATCAAGACAAAGGATGCATGTTACTGTAGAACCAGGTATAAACAGGGCTTTAGAGAGTGCCACTGCCAGCAATGAGGTCATGTAGCTGTCTGTGCCAGTTCTACCAGCCAACCACACAGACACGGTCTATCTCTTTCTGTCTGACAGACACACTCTCTTTTCCCCCTCTTTCCTCTCTTTCTTTCTCTCTCACAGACACTCTTGCTCTCTCTTTTCTCTCTCTCTCTCTCTCTCTCTCTCTCTCTCTCTCTCTCTCTCTCTCTCTCTCTCTCTCTCTCTCTCTCTTTCCTCTTACTCTCTCTTTCCTCTCACTCTCTTTTTCTCTCTCTCTCTTTCTCCCTCTCTCTCTCTCTCTCTCTCTCTCTCTCTCTCTCTCTCAGACTCTTTCTTCTCTCTCTCTCTCTCTCTCTCAGACTCTTTCTTCTCTCTCTCTCTCTCTCTCTGACACTTTCCTCTCTCTCTCTCTCTATCTCTCTCTCACACACACACACACATGCACACACTCGATAGTGACAGTGTAGGAGTAAAGGAGTTCTGTCTAGTACATAGAAACCCTGTAACACTGTGAACTCTATGATTCTGTCACAGTTCTGTACCGGTACATTACAGGTTGATATTTGGCTGATCACCCTGAAAGCATGCCGTACTGCACTCTACCTCATGTGACAGAGTCAAACAGATATTCATCACTGCTCCCACACATAGAACGTGTTTGTAGTGCCCCACTTTTGACCAGGGCTCATAGTGCTCTCACTATGCTGTACATTGAGTAAGGTGCCACTTGGAGCATACATACTCTCAACTCTCTTTCCCTCGCTGAAGGCTTCACTATTTAACTAGAACAGAGCTAACTGTAGAACAGAGCCAACCATACAATGACTAAGTCACAAGTCTTCGTTGTCTAATCTGCTGAGCCATTGGACTAGCACAGCAACAGAACACTATTCTGTATATTTGAAGTCATTCAAGTCATTTTTCCATGATTCCAAGACAAGCGAAATTCCTCAATTCAAAACAGGTATAGATCCGAGTCCATAGAGAGAGCTGCTAGTCAGAGGAGAGTAGAGTAGGCTACAGCACAAAGACCAACCAACCCCGGGCTGTGGGTCAGATGTTAACCACAGACCTATGTAGCTCAGAAAAATGATCCCATGTGGTCCCCAAGCACAGGGTGAGCACATGAGGTTATTTCCTGTGTGTGTGAGCATGTGTGTGTGTGTGTGTGTGTGTGTGTGTGTGTGTGTGTGTGTGTGTGTGTGTGTGTGTGTGTGTGTGTGTGTGTGTGTGTGTGTGTGTGTGTGTGTGTGTGTGTGTGTGTGTGTGTGTGTGTGTGTGTGTGTGTGTGTGTGTGTGTGTGTGTGTGTGTTGTGCGTGTGTGTGGCTGGGGTGTGTCTTGGAGAATCTGATGCTTGATAAAATTGCAGAAGTGTTTAGTGTGTGTGTGTTTAAGGCATAATACAGGATTTCACTTGGAGCAAATTGTCCATGATAGCCTTTAAAAACAAAGAAAAGGTGAACTAGTGAAGAAAGGTCAAGTAAAATGGAGAGAGAAAGAGTATGTGAGAGAGAGAGAACTTTTGAGTGAATTAGAGGGATAAAGGGATAGAGGGATAAAGGGAGAACATGTAAAGTGTGATTTTCTCTGGTCGGGACTAGTGTGTGTAAAGGTGTAGAGTTACACTGCCGTTCCTCTCTCTTTCAGCCTGGGAGGAATGAGATTAGCCAGAGGGTGAATGGGGCCCCAGAGAGAGGGAGAGAGGGAGAGAGGGAGAGAGGGAGAGAGAGAGAGAGAGAGAGAGAGAGAGAGAGAGAGAGAGAGAGAGAGAGAGAGAGAGAGAGAGAGAGAGAAAGAGAGAGAGAGAGAGAGAGAGAGAGAGAGAGAGAGAGAGAGAGAGAGAGAGAGAGAAAGAGAGAGAGAGAGAGAGAGAGAGAGAGAGAGAGAGAGAGAGAGAGAGAGAGAGAGAGAGAGAGAGAGAGAGAGAAAGAAAGAAAGAAAGAAAGAAAGAAAGAAAGAAAGAAAGAAAGAAAGAAAGAAAGAAAGAAAGAAAGAAAGAAAGAGTGAGAGTGAGAGTGAGAGAGAGAATGGGGCCCCACAGCGAGAGATAAACCCGATTTTGATAAACTCCCATATCTACTGGGTGAAACACCACAGTGTGACATCACAGCAGCAAGATGTGTGACCAGTTGCCACAAGAAAAGGGCAACCAGTGAAGATGTTTATTTCTGTTTATTTATTTTCCCGTTTGTACTTTAACTATTTGCACATAATATGACATTTGATGTCTTTATTCTTTTGGAACTTTTGTGAGTGTAATGTTTAATGTTCATTTTTATTGTTTATTTCACTTTTGTTTATTATCTACTTCACTTGCTTTGGCAATGTTAACATATGTTTCCCATGCCAATAAAGCCCTTAAATTGACATTGAAATTGAAATTGAATTGAATTGAGAGAGAGAGAGAGACAGATAGACAGAAGGTGAATGGGACCCTACAGAGAGAGAGAGAGAGAGAGAGAGAGAGAGAGAGAGAGAGAGAGAGAGAGAGAGAGAGAGAGAGAGAGAGAGAGAGAGAGAGAGAGAGAGAGAGAGAGAGAGAGAGAGAGAGAGAGAGACAGAGAGACAGAGAGACACAGAGACACAGAGACACAGAGACACAGAGACACAGAGACACAGAGACAGAGGGTGAATGGGTTCCCACAGAGAGAGAGAGAGAGAGAGACAGAGACAGAGACAGAGACAGAGACAGAGACAGAGACAGAGACAGACAGGGACAGACAGGGACAGAGGGCGAATGGGTTCCCACAGAGAGAGAGAGAGAGAGTGTGCATGGTTAGTAGCCTACATATTTTATTTGAAAGAAATAGAGTCTTTATAACAGCTCCTCTAATCTCTGTCACCATAGAGACCCATGTAGAAACATGAACATTATATGAATGTTCATGTATATGAATATGAATATATGAATGTACCCACCTTCATTGGTGGGTACCATGAAAAGGTATTCTGATTGGTCGGTACCTGAGGTGAAGAGCAGGAAGTGTTGTGGAGGGGACCTTGGACGCTCATCATACTGGATCCCATAGACATCTGTCTTTCCATCTGAGGAACAAAAACCAATTTATTTCTACACAATTCAACCTTGGAAACATCTATTGAAATATGTGCAGCCGGTAAATGCTCGCACGTTTCAATCAGATCCGAAGAAACAAGGAGGTAATTACAAGATAATAATGTTAAAGGGTGAAATGCGCACATCCATGAAAAACCTTTCTCAGGTTCTGGATCAAAGAGAAAAGCATCAATTAGAAACATGGTCGGCCCAAAGTTTGAGAAAGTGTGAGAAAAGAATAAAGTTTCAAACTCCAAACAGGGTTTTCTTCAATTATTAGATCATAACAATATAATATTAGGACGTGGTAATACCAATCTAACAAGCAATAGGTATTTCTCAAGCAAGGCTATAGGCCCGTTATGTAAAAGAAGGACAGTGTAAGTAAAGTTGTATGTACTCACAGACATGTGCTGGGCAGATGCTCCCTGCATGTCTGGGTCTGGCAGGGTGCCAGGCATGGAGGCAGCCAGGGGCTGTCTCTGTCTGTTGTTCCTCAGGTGCAGTAGGGAGGAGAGGGGCCCAGGGACTGGTCTGAGATCAGGAGAAATAGGAGACAGATATCAGTGAACCTCAGTAACAAGCTTCTACACTGGTCTCAGATCTGGGACCGAATAAAGAGAGACATGGGAGAGAGTGATAGACAGAGGGGATTATAGAGAGACTGAGAGGAGAAAGAGATTGAGAAGTAAAGGAAGAACCTTCAATAAGAGCTAAGAAAGAGATGGAAAGTATGGTGAGATAAAGCCATAGAAAGAGATGGAAAGTATGGTGAGATAAAGTCATAGAAAGAGATGGAAAGTATGGTGAGATAAAGCCATAGAAAGAGATGGAAAGCATGGTGAGATAAAGCCATAGAAAGAGATGGAAAGTATGGTGAGATAAAGTCATAGAAAGAGATGGAAAGTATGGTGAGATAAAGCCATAGAAAGAGATGGAAAGTATGGTGAGATAAAGTCATAGAAAGAGATGGAAAGTATGGTGAGATAAAGCCATAGAAAGAGATGGAAAGTATGGTGAGATAAAGTCATAGAACGAGATGGAAAGTATGGTGAGATAAAGCTATAGAAAGAGATGGAAAGCATGGTGAGATAAAGCCATAGAAAGAGATGGAAAGTATGGTGAGATAAAGCTATAGAAAGAGATGGAAAGCATGGTGAGATAAAGCTATAGAAAGAGATGGAAAGCATGGTGAGATAAAGCCATAGAAAGAGATGGAAAGTATGGTGAGATAAAGCTATAGAAAGAGATGGAAAGTATGGTGAGATAAAGCTATAGAAAGAGATGGAAAGCATGGTGAGATAAAGCTATAGAAAGAGATGGAAAGCATGGTGAGATAAAGCCATAGAAAGAGATGGAAAGTATGGTGAGATAAAGCCATAGAAAGAGATGGAAAGTATGGTGAGATAAAGCTATAGAAAGAGATGGAAAGTATGGTGAGATAAAGCCATAGAAAGAGATGGAAAGTATGGTGAGATAAAGTCATAGAAAGAGATGGGAAGTATGGTGAGATAAAGTCATAGAAAGAGATGGAAAGTATGGTGAGATAAAGCTATAGAAAGAGATGGAAAGCATGGTGAGATAAAGCCATAGAAAGAGATGGAAAGTATGGTGAGATAAAGCCATAGAAAGAGATGGAAAGTATGGTGAGATAAAGCTATAGAAAGAGATGGAAAGTATGGTGAGATAAAGCCATAGAAAGAGATGGAAAGTATGGTGAGATAAAGTCATAGAAAGAGATGGAAAGTATGGTGAGATAAAGCTATAGAAAGAGATGGAAAGCATGGTGAGATAAAGCCATAGAAAGAGATGGAAAGTATGGTGAGATAAAGAGATGGAAAGTATGGTGAGATAAAGTCATAGAAAGAGATGGAAAGTATGGTGAGATAAAGTCATAGAAAGAGATGGAAAGTATGGTGAGATAAAGTCATAGAAAGAGATGGAAAGTATGGTGAGATAAAGCCATAGAAAGAGATGGAAAGCATGGTGAGATAAAGCTATAGAAAGAGATGGAAAGCATGGTGAGATAAAGCCATAGAAAGAGATGGAAAGTATGGTGAGATAAAGCCATAGAAAGAGATGGAAAGTATGGTGAGATAAAGCTATAGAAAGAGATGGAAAGTATGGTGAGATAAAGCCATAGAAAGAGATGGAAAGTATGGTGAGATAAAGTCATAGAAAGAGATGGAAAGTATGGTGAGATAAAGTCATAGAAAGAGATGGAAAGTATGGTGAGATAAAGCTATAGAAAGAGATGGAAAGCATGGTGAGATAAAGCCATAGAAAGAGATGGAAAGTATGGTGAGATAAAGCCATAGAAAGAGATGGAAAGTATGGTGAGATAAAGCTATAGAAAGAGATGGAAAGTATGGTGAGATAAAGCCATAGAAAGAGATGGAAAGTATGGTGAGATAAAGTCATAGAAAGAGATGGAAAGTATGGTGAGATAAAGCTATAGAAAGAGATGGAAAGCATGGTGAGATAAAGCCATAGAAAGAGATGGAAAGTATGGTGAGATAAAGAGATGGAAAGTATGGTGAGATAAAGTCATAGAAAGAGATGGAAAGTATGGTGAGATAAAGTCATAGAAAGAGATGGAAAGTATGGTGAGATAAAGTCATAGAAAGAGATGGAAAGTATGGTGAGATAAAGCCATAGAAAGAGATGGAAAGTATGGTGAGATAAAGTCATAGAAAGAGATGGAAAGCATGGTGAGATAAAGTCATAGAAAGAGATGGAAAGTATGGTGAGATAAAGTCATAGAAAGAGATGGAAAGCATGGTGAGATAAAGCCATAGAAAGAGATGGAAAGTATGGTGAGATAAAGCTATAGAAAGAGATGGAAAGTATGGTGAGATAAAGTCATAGAATGAGAGATGGAGGTTCAATGAAAGAGTGAAAGAGTGACGTAGAGACAGAGAAAGATGGAAAGAAAAGAGAGGGGGAAAGAAAAGAGAGGAGGAAAGAAAAGAGAGGGGAAAGAAAAGAGAGGGGGAAAGAAAAGAGAGGAGGAAAGAAAAGAGAGGGGGAAAGAAAAGAGAGGGGGAAAGAAAAGAGAGGGGAAAGAAAAGAGAGGGGAAAAGAAAAGAGAGGGGAAAGAAAAGAGAGGGGGAAAGAAAAGAGAGAAGGAAAGAAAAGAGAGGGGAAAGAAAAGAGAGGGGGAAAGAAAAGAGAGGGGGAAAGAAAAGAGGGGGGGAAAGAAAAGAGAGGGGGAAAGAAAAGAGAGGGGAAAGAAAAGAGAGGGAAAAGAGAGGGGGAAAGAAAAGAGAGGGGAAAGAAAAGAGAGGGGGAAAGAAAAGAGAGGGGGAAAGAAAAGAGGGAGGAAAGAAAAGAGAGGGGAAAGAAAAGAGAGGGGGAAAGAAAAGAGAGGGGAACGAAAAGAGAGGGGAAAGAAAAAAGAGGGGGAAAGAAAAGAGAGGGGGAAAGAAAAGAGAGGGGGAAAGAAAAGAGAGGGGGAAAGAAAAGAGAGGGGAAAGAAAATAGAGGGGGAAAGTAATAGATTGAGGGTAAGGAGAGACATGCGCCACAGAAGGGGCCAGGTTGCGATGTGATGATGTAATGGTTTTGGCCCTCAGCCAATCAGACTGCGTGGGCCTCCCTCGCTACGCTGAAGTCATCATTGGTGATGTCACCACTGACTCTGTAGCAAGCAACGAATTAAACGTACCCCCAAAAAATGTAAAGGGACGCAAACCATACCACGCCTTCTAATGTAACCATAGTTACAGTTAACCACAGAACAGTTTTGACTGGGCTGAGCGGGAACTGTACTTCCCTACCTCTGAGGAAGTACAGTTCCCGCTCAGCCCAGTCAAAACTGTTCGCTGCTCTGGCACCCCAATGGTGGAACAAACTCCCTCACGACGCCAGGTCAGCGGAGTCAATCACCACCTTCCGGAGACACCTGAAACCCCACCTCTTTAAGGAATACCGAGGATAGGATAAAGTAATCCTTCTAACCCCCCCCCCTTAAAAGAGTTAGATGCACTATTGTAAAGTGGTTGTTCCACTGGATATCATAAGGTGAATGCACCAATTTGTAAGTCGCTCTGGATAAGAGCGTCTGCTAAATGACTTAAATGTAAATGTAAATGTAACCACAACA
Organism: Salvelinus alpinus; assembly: GCF_045679555.1. Lineage (NCBI taxonomy): Eukaryota > Metazoa > Chordata > Actinopteri > Salmoniformes > Salmonidae > Salvelinus > Salvelinus alpinus. The sequence continues at coordinate 19,156,265 of NC_092114.1, read as the reverse complement.
GTCCACCTGGGCCAACAGCCAGACACTCAGTCATCATGGAAACCAGTGGTAAACACAGGGAGAAACAGTCGGATCCCCAGAATCCAACACGGATCACATCATCACTACAGCGAGCTTGGCCTGAGCTACAGAGGAACACGTTGTCTGACTTCAACAGGCCATGTGACATGGTCCCTTCCTTCCTTACTCAATGTACTCTACTAGGCAGTACTATGCTGTAATCAATTGTACTGTACTATGCTGTAATCAACTGTACTGTACTATGCTGTAATGAACTGGACTGTACTACTCAACTGTACTGTACTAGTCAACTGTACAGTACTATGCTGTAATCAATTGTAGTGTACTATGCTGTAATCAACGGTAGTGTACTATGCTGTAATCAACTGTAGTGTACTATGCTGTAATCAACTGTAGTGTACTATGCTGTAATCAACTGTACTGTACTATGCTGTAATCAACTGGACTGTACTATGCTGTAATCAACTGGACTGTACTATGCTGTAATCAACTGTACTGTACTATGCTGTAATCAACTGTAGTGTACTATGCTGTAATCAACTGTACTGTACTATGCTGTAATCAACTGGACTGTACTATGCTGTAATCAACTGGACTGTACTATGCTGTAATCAACTGTACTGTACTATGCTGTAATCAACTGTACTGTACTATGCTGTAATCAACTGGACTGTACTATGCTGTAATCAACTGTAGTGTACTATGCTGTAATCAACTGGACTGTACTATGCTGTAATCAACTGGACTGTACTATGCTGTAATCAACTGTAGTGTACTATGCTGTAATCAACGGTAGTGTACTACTCAACTGTACTGTACTATGCTGTAATCAACTGTACTGTACTATGCTGTAATCAACTGGACTGTACTATGCTGTAATCAACTGGACTGTACTATGCTGTAATCAACTGGACTGTACTATGCTGTAATCAACTGGACTGTACTATGCTGTAATCAACTGTACTGTACTATGCTGTAATCAACTGTACTGTACTATGCTGTAATCAACTGGACTGTACTATGCTGTAATCAACTGTAGTGTACTATGCTGTAATCAACTGGACTGTACTATGCTGTAATCAACTGGACTGTACTATGCTGTAATCAACTGTACTGTACTATGCTGTAATCAACTGTACTGTACTATGCTGTAATCAACTGGACTGTACTATGCTGTAATCAACTGTAGTGTACTATGCTGTAATCAACTGGACTGTACTATGCTGTAATCAACTGGACTGTACTATGCTGTAATCAACTGGACTGTACTATGCTGTAATCAACTGGACTGTACTATGCTGTAATCAACTGTACTGTACTATGCTGTAATCAACTGTACTGTACTATGCTGTAATCAACTGGACTGTACTATGCTGTAATCAACTGTAGTGTACTATGCTGTAATCAACGGTAGTGTACTACTCAACTGTACTGTACTATGCTGTAATCAACTGTACTGTACTATGCTGTAATCAACTGTACTGTACTATGCTGTAATCAACTGGACTGTACTATGCTGTAATCAACTGTAGTGTACATACTGTAATCAACGGTAGTGTACTACTCAACTGTACTGTACTATGCTGTAATCAACTGTACTGTACTATGCTGTAATCAACTGTAGTGTACTATGCTGTAATCAACTGGACTGTACTATGCTGTAATCAACTGGACTGTACTATGCTGTAATCAACTGGACTGTACTATGCTGTAATCAACTGTACTGTACTATGCTGTAATCAACTGTACTGTACTATGCTGTAATCAACTGGACTGTACTATGCTGTAATCAACTGTACTGTACTATGCTGTAATCAACTGGACTGTACTATGCTGTAATCAACTGTACTGTACTATGCTGTAATCAACTGTACTGTACTATGCTGTAATCAACTGGACTGTACTATGCTGTAATCAACTGTAGTGTACTATGCTGTAATCAACTGTACTGTACTATGCTGTAATCAACTGTACTGTACTATGCTGTAATCAACTGGACTGTACTATGCTGTAATCAACTGGACTGTACTATGCTGTAATCAACTGTAGTGTACTATGCTGTAATCAACTGTACTGTACTATGCTGTAATCAACTGGACTGTACTATGCTGTAATCAACTGGACTGTACTATGCTGTAATCAACTGTGGTGTACTATGCTGTAATCAACTGTAGTGCACTTCTCAACTGTAGTGTACTATGCTGTAATCAACTGTAGTGTACTTCTCAACTGTAGTGTACTATGCTGTAATCAACTGTAGTGTACTATGCTGTAATCAACGGTAGTGTACTACTCAACTGTACTGTACTATGCTGTTATCAACTGTAGTGTACTATGCTGTAATCAACTGTAGTGTACTATGCTGTAATCAACTGTACTGTACTATGCTGTAATCAACTGTAGTGTACTATGCTGTTATCAACTGTAGTGTACTATGCTGTTATCAACTGTAGTGTACTATGCTGTAATCAACTGTAGTGTACTATGCTGTTATCAACTGTAGTGTACTATGCTGTTATCAACTGTAGTGTACTATGCTGTAATCAACTGTAGTGTACTATGCTGTAATCAACTGTACTGTACTATGCTGTAATCAACTGTCCTGTACTATGCTGTTATCAACTGTAGTGTACTATGCTGTAATCAACTGGACTGTACTATGCTGTAATCAACTGTAGTGTACTATGCTGTAATCAACTGTACTGTACTATGCTGTAATCAACTGTCCTGTACTATGCTGTTATCAACTGTCCTGTACTTTGCTGTTATCAACTGTAGTGTACTACTCAACTGTAGTGTACTATGCTGTAATCAACTGTCCTGTACTATGCTGTTATCAACTGTAGTGTACTACTCAACTGTACTGTACTATGCTGTTATCAACTGTAGTGTACTATGCTGTAATCAACTGTAGTGTACTACTCAACTGTACTGTACTATGCTGTACTGTACTATGTTGTGTTGTGCTGTAACCTACTCTAACTCCTCTGAAGAACTTCTGAAACTCTAGGGGTGTGTCCCAAATGACACCCTATTCCCTATATAGTGCACTATGTTTGACCCGAGTCCTGCATTCTTAGAAAAAAGGATTGCAAAAGGGTTATTCGGCTGTGCCCATAGGAGAACCCTTTTTGATGCTATCTAGAACCTAGAAGGCTTTAAAGAACTCTTGTTGGTTCTAGGTAGAACCCTTTTGGTTCCAAGTATAACCCTTTTTGGTTCCATGTAAAACCATTTTGGGTTCCATGTAGAACTCTTTGTGGAAACCCAAAACTGTTCTACCTGGAACCAACAAGAGTTCTTCAAAGCCTTTTAGGTTATAGATAGCACCTTTTTTTTCTAAATGTGTATGGGCCCAGACCAAAGGGAACAGACCTCTAGCAGCAGTGTCTACAGGATCTGAAACAGACCTCTAGCAGCAGTGTCTACAGGTTCTGAAACAGACCTCTAGCAGCAGTGTCTACAGGATCTGAAACAGACCTCTAGCAGCAGTGTCTACAGGATCTGAAACAGACCTCTAGTAGCAGTGTCTACAGGTTCTGAAACAGACCTCTAGCAGCAGTGTCTACAGGATCTGAAACAGACCTCTAGCAGCAGTGTCTACAGGATCTGAAACAGACCTCTAGCAGCAGTGTCTACAGGTTCTGAAACGTAGATTCTAAATTGATCAATGAATGTCACCGATTGGCCAGAGGAGTGACGGTAAGAGTTCATAAAGGTTTGTTATACGGTATCAATAACATACCATCTGTCCAGCACATGGAATGACTAGACAATTCAACTCTCTTCCTCACACACAACAGATACAACCAGATACAACACATAGCTACCTTTATCTCTAGTTAGTACATTTATAATTTTTATTTTATTTTTTATTGAACCTTTATTTAGTTAGTAACTGTATGTGTGACAGGTTTTAGAAAGCAGGACCAGATGTCAGGAGTTGAGAGGAAAGACAGAGCCATGCCTAATCTCCCTGTTCAGCCGTGTGATAACCACAGCCATGTTACCCACACCACCTTCCTCTCTCTCTAATTCATAAAGGCCTAATAAATGAGACTGTCTGGGGAATGACAGCCAGCTCCAGACAGAACAAGTTATGGTTACACAGCAGAGGGTAGAGAGGTACAGGGAGCGAGAGAGAGAGAGAGAGAGAGAGAGAGAGAGAGAGAGAGAGAGAGAGAGAGAGAGAGAGAGAGAGAGAGAGAGAGAGAGAGAGAGAGAGAGAGAGAGAGAGAGAGAGAGAGAGAGAGAGAGAGGAAGCAGGCGGCAGTAACATGATGAAGAGATGAGAGAGAAAATCTGTGTATTTGTGTCAATCTTTGTCTCTGTGTATTTACCCTGAGTGTGTGAGCATGGAGGGGGCCTGGCTGATGACTGAGTTGGACTGGGCAGAGGGCAGTGCTTGTTGGCCAGCCATGCTGCAGCTTAGACCCCTCATACCACCATGGGACGGTGGTTGGTGTTGGGAGTGGGGCTGTGCCTGGGGCTGATTGGCACATGATGATCCACTCTGAGGGAGATTCTGAGTCTAGATGACAGAGAAGAGGGAGAGGAGACCAGTTATAATATGTATTCTGTTTTTGTTGTTTGAATAAATACACACTTCTACATATCATTTTACATCTTGAAGTGTGTGGCATTGTGTGTGTTGTGGGTCTGTGGCATAGTGTGTGTGTGTGTGTGTGTGTGTGTGTGTGTGTGTGTGTGTGTGTGTGTGTGTGTGTGTGTGTGTGTGTGTGTGTGTGTGTGTGTGTGTGTGTGTGTGTGTGTGTGTGTGTGTGTGTGTGTGTGTGTGTGTGTGTGAGTGTGTGCGTGTGAGTGTGTGTGTGTGTGTGTGAGTGTGTGTGCGTGTGTGTTTGTTACCTGCTCAAACATCTAAACCAGTCTGTCTATCTGTCTATCTGACTCTTCCTCACACTCACCTGTCACTCAAATACTTCCCTGTCAGACAAAATCCTTACCTGCCAGATCTGTCAATCAAAATACCTACCAGATCTGTCAATCAAAATACCTGCCAGACCTGTCAATCAAAATACCTGCCAGACCTGTCAATCAAAATACCTGCCAGACCTGTCAATCAAAATACCTGCCAGACCTGTCAATCAAAATACCTGCCAGACCTGTCAATCAAAATACCTGCCAGACCTGTCAATCAAAATACCTGCCAGACCTATCAATCAAAATACCTACTAACCTGGTGAAGGTCTCCTATTTGTTTGTCTGTTCCATTTGCTATTTTCATACGAGAGCCTAGAAACCTAGCATGCAATGCTATCAGTATGCTGTCTACTGTGTTGGCTCAATGTGGTAGTACAGTGAATATTGTCATGATAAATGACTCTTTCGTAGTTCAAGTTTCCCTCGCTTGCTATATACGTCTGAGGATCATGAGAAATTTCGTTTTTTGCATCTGACCTGTTTGTTGTTCTGCTCCTCCTGTGCCTGGCGGAACTCCTGTTCGATCTCATTGAAGAGACCCACCTCCTCACAGTTACGCAGGAAACGGGTCGGCGTTGGGGTCTGGTCTGATCACACACAGCACAGAGAGAGCAAACAGACATTAAGCATCAAACAGATATCATAACAACCATGATATTACTATAGCCTATATCAGAGTGCACAGAGAGGTTTTGGTGACTGCAGAGACAGATATAAACCAGCATCTCCGACAGCATACAGCTAGCATGGTTTCAACATCACTACAACTACGTTCAACCTGCTTTGTGTAGCCTGTCCCTAGCCGCTGATCTTGGGTCACTTTTGCTTCTTCCCCACTAACGGTTAAGGTTAGGATTGGGGAAGGGGATAAGATCAGTCCGACTGCATCTCTCCATTGTAGTCTAAACTATCAGGGTTGAAAGGTCACAAGGTCAGCAGTCAAGAGTCACAGGCTCAGCAATCCTTTGTTTTGACAGAAGATTTCCTCCAGGAGGACTGAGTGTTTACAGGCCCCTGCAGGAGAGAACCCGACTGTTGGGGTCAAAGGTCAACAGAGATGTTTAAACCCAGACAGACAGCAGTTGCCGCGGTAACAGACAGAGAGGATCGAGAGTGTTTTTGTCTGAGGCTTGGCCACCAGTGCTCTAATTTTTTCATCAACCACTGAAGAGAGGTCACACGCACACACGCACGCACGCACGCACGCACGCACGCACGCACGCACGCACGCACGCACGCACGCACGCACGCACGCACACACACACACACACACACACACACACACACACACACACACACACACACACGCATACGAGTGCTCATACACACACAGACACACACACACACCACTGCCGGCCCGCTCATTAGGCAGGATTAGGTGGTAGCAGATTGACGAGGGCGTCACTTTCTGAATTAAACTGACCAAGACACACCTCCAATAACACATACAACCTCACATCATTCTGCCCCCAAACAATGACAATTTCTCTCAACCAGTGGCATATGGGATTTTTAGCTACCTCCACTACCATAGAATTTAGTGTTCACTGTTCTCACACACCTTTGTCAAAGGTGGGGGCGCAAAATATTTTGCTTGTCCATTCCCAGCGTGCCTCTCCAGGGTGCTGTTGGAGAGATGCATCTCTCCAGGGTGCTGTTGGAGAGATGCATCTCTCCAGGGCGCTGTTGGAGAGATGCATCTCTCCAGGGCGCTGTTGGAGAGATGCATCTCTCCAGGGCGCTGTTGGAGAGATGCATCTCTCCAGGGCGCTGTTGGAGAGATGCATCTCTCCAGGGCGCTGTTGGAGAGATGCATCTCTCCAGGGCGCTGTTGGAGAGATGCATCTCTCCAGGGCGCTGTTGGAGAGATGCATCTCTCCAGGGCGCTGTTGGAGAGATGCATCTCTCCAGGGCGCTGTTGGAGAGATGCATCTCTCCAGGGCGCTGTTGGAGAGATGCATCTCTCCAGGGCGCTGTTGGAGAGATGCATCTCTCCAGGGCGCTGTTGGAGAGATGCATCTCTCCAGGGCGCTGTTGGAGAGATGCATCTCTCCAGGGCGCTGTTGGAGAGATGCATCTCTCCAGGGCGCTGTTGGAGAGATGCATCTCTCCAGGGTGCTGTTGGAGAGATGCATCTCTCCAGGGTGCTGTTGGAGAGATGCATCGCTGCGGTGCTCCACCAATGTTCCATCCAAAAAATGATCTAACATAAATAATATTTTGGGGGGGGTGTTTTACAAATGGTAGGTTTACCACATATATGGGCATTCATACAATTCAAGTTCAGGCAACACTGTAGGCTGCACATCAGTAAGCACGGACCGTCGCCGATGCCTTTTGGACGTCTTTTTTTGGTGCAGTCTGGACTGGCTTTGATTTCCACATCCACGGACATTTGTTTTTGGTCCGCTCCGGACAAAATCTGAACCAATCATAGACGTCTATGTTTGGTTCAGATGTTGTCCGGTCTGGACCAGCCTTGATTTGCCCCAAACATAGACGTCTATAAATTATGTATTTTCAACTTTCATTCAGAACCAAAAATGAGCCTGATTTCAACATCAGGAAAATACTTATTTTCACCTTTCATCCAGAAAGTACATTGAATTTAACTTCAATGTCTGGAAAATATGTATTTGACACGTCTTTTCAACATAATTTTGCTTACTCTGACTATTCTAGTTTTATGGGGGGGCAGCATTTTTTGGTCTCTCCTAGGCCCAGACGCAGACACAACTGAACCAGACAACACTAAGCTTGAGTGACAGATAGTCAGTCAGAGAGGTGAAGGGGGCATGAATGGGGAAAGGAGGGAGGGAGGAGAGGGGGGGAGGTATAAAGCTGATAAGGAGACTCGAATTCCACAGGACAGAAGAGAAAATAAATATTGTCATAAGTTCAGAGTGACCCGTCAGACACTAAGAAAACCTGACAGACTGAGAACATTAGTGAAACATAAATAAAGAACTCTAGGTAATAAGTTAATAAGGGCAAAACTGGAACAGAGAAAGAGAAAAAAAGAGGGTGAGAAATTGAGACAGATATTGAGACAGAAAGGGGAAAAGAGTGTGAAAACAGGGGACACTAAATTGTACCGCAGTTTAAACAGAATAGAAATAATCACCATTACAAAGCTAATGTCCTCTCTATGCTGTCTACATCTATAAATGTTATTGTCACCTGCGAGGGGATCAGTCTTGATGGAGGAGAACTTGAGGGTCATCTCATGCTTGTGTCTGTGGATCATCAGGTGGTCTTCTGTTTGGAACCGCTGTATGGGGCGAAGAAAGAGGTCAACTTAGCATGCTCACATTGATTTATGGAATAATTCATAAAATGGCATGATTTATAAAATCTTTATAACGGTGAAATCAGATATTAGATATCAAATCATCATGTGGTGAGGGGATTCTTTACTAGAGGTACACGGTAACACACATGCACACACACACACACACACACACACACACACACACACACACACACACACACACACACACACACACACACACACACACACACACACACACACACACACACACACACACACACACACACACACACACACACACACACACAAACACTGACCTGTGAGCAGCCAGGAGTTCTGCATCCATAGGGCCGGTCCTGTTCATCATTCATCTCCATTACAAACCTACAGTCAGAGAGACAAGAGGAGAGACAAACCTACAGTCAGAGAGACAAGAGGAGAGACAAACCTACAATCAGAGAGACAAGAAGAGAGACAAACCTACAATCAGAGAGACAAGAAGAGAGACAAACATACAGTCAGAGAGACAAGAGGAGAGACAAACATACAGTCAGAGAGACAAGAGGAGAGACAAACCTACAGTCAGCATTTTACATTTACATTTTGGGACAGAACCTTATGTCAGGGAAAATGATCCAGTCAGGATCAATGTGACCTCAGGCAGAATCCTGACTTAACTGATCTGCCTGAATGAAATTCTTACCTCAGGCAGAATCATGCCTTAACTGATCTGCCTGAATGAAATTCTTACCTCAGGCAGAATCATGCCTTAATTTATCTGCCTGAATGAAACTCTTACCTCAGACACAATCTTCACTTAAGATGGTTAAAGCTTAAGTATACAGATGTGGTCAAATCTATTGGCACCCTTGCACGATTCACTATTCCTTATAAAATAAGTTAAAATTGAAAAAACAATTGATGTTGAAACTTGTATTTGTTTGATTGACAACTGTACAGGACCACAAAAAAATAACATTAACTGAAATTGAGATTTTTCACTTCCATGCCAAAAATGACCTGGAAAAAATTATTCAAAATTCTAATTAATTTGGTTGGAGGCAAGTGATTCTCGGCAAGTGTAATTTTTATCTCACCTGTGTTAAGTTGCAAGGGCCTACAGGGTAAAAAAAGCCATTCAACCAGTTTTGAAAGAGAAAACAAAAAATTCTGATCCATTGCGCTCCATTGTAAAGTGCAAGGGTGCCAATACATTTGACTGCATCTGTAGCGTAGGCCTTGGCTGTGATTCCCTTTGTTAGGTGAAAGAGAAAAACTCCATCAATCCCATTGAAGAAAAAAACGTCATTGAGATTTGAAACTTGAGAGAAAGCATTGAGACTTGAGAGAGAGAGGGTTCAACCCAACCCCCAGCTGACCCCTGCAGCAGTGAAATGAAGATGGAGGAGGGGGGGGGGGTAATTATGAACTATTAGAAGTGCTAGCTCTTCATTTTCCACTGAGACCAGGACCTAGTGAACTCTGTCACCCAAGGCATTCCTCACAGCCGTGTCAGAAAGAGGGTGTGTCCCGAATGGCACCCTATTCCCTATGGGGCTTTGGTCAAAAGTAGTGCACTATACTGTATAGGGAATAGGGTGCCATTTGGAACATATGCAGAGCGTGTATGTCAGAGCCAGGACAAAAAGACTTTCAGGAGAGCTAATGCCTGGATCTTATGAGGTCTTATGAGGTCTTATGAGGAGAGCTGGGTTGGTTGGTAAACTCCTTGGTATTTGCTGTTGGTATTTTATTAGGATCCCTATTAGCTGTTGCAAAAGCAGCAGCTACTCTTCCTGGAGTCCACACAAAACATGGAACATGACATAATACAGAACATTAATAGACAAGAACAGCTCATGGACAGAACTACATACATTTTTTTGTAAAGGCACACATAGTCTACATATCAGTACATACACACAAACTATCTTGGTCAAATAGGGGAGAGGCATTGTACTGTCAGGTGTTGCTTTATCTGTTTTTTGAAACCAGGTTTGCTGTTCATTTGAGCAATATGAGATGGAACAAAGTTCCATGCAATAATGGCTCTAAATAATATTGTATGTTTTCTTGAATTTGTTCTGGATTTGGGGACTGTGAAAAGACCTTTGGTGGCATGTCTGGTGGGGTAAGTGTGTGTCAGAGCTGTGTGTAAGTTGACTATGCAAACAATTTGGGATTTCAACACAGTGATGCAGTCAGTCTCTCCTCAACTCTTAGCCAAGAGAGACTGGCATGCATAGTATTTATATCAGCCCTCTGATTACAATGAACAGCAAGACGTGCAGCTCTGTTCTAGGCCAGCTGCAGCTTAATTAGGTCTTTCCTTGCAGTACTCGACCACACGACTGGACAAGAATAAAGATAAGACAACTAGAGCCTGCAGGACTTTTTGGAGTGTGGTGTCAAAAAAGCAGAGCATCTCTTTATTGCGGACAGACCTCTCCCCATCTTTACAGCCACTTAATCTATATGTTTTGACCATAACAGTTTAATCTAAGGTAATGCCAAGTCATTTAGTCTCCTCAACTTGTTCAACAGCCACACCATTCATTACCAGAGTCAGCTGAGGTCTAGAATTTAGAGAATGATTTGTACCAAATACAATGCTCTTAGTTTTAGAGATGTTTAGGACCAGTTTATTACTGGACACCCATTCCAAAACAGATTGCAACTCTTTGTTAAGGGTTTCAGGGACTTCATTAGCTGTGGTTGCCGATGCGTATATTTGGTTGAATCACCAGCATACATGGACACACATGCTTTGTTTAATGCCAGTGGCAGGTCATTGGTAAAAATAAAAAAGACTAGAGGGCCTAGAGAGCTTCCCTGTGGTACACCACACTCTATATGTTTGACATTAGAGGAGCTTTCATTAAAGAAAACATTTTGAGTTCTATTAGATAGATAGCTCTGAATCCACAATATGGCAGAGGTTTAAAAGCCATAACACATACGTTTTTTCAACAATAGGTTATGATCAATAATATCAAAGGCTGCACTGAAATCTAAAAGTACAGCTCCCACAATCTTCTTATTATCAACTTCTTTCAACCAATCATCCGTCATTTGTGTCAGTGCAGTACTTGTTGAGTGCCCTTCTCTATAAGCATGCTGAAAGTCTGTTGTTAATTTGTTTACAGAGAAATAGCATTGTATTTGGTCTAACACAATGTTTTCCAACAGTTTGCTAAGAGCTGGCAGCAAGCTGATAGCTCTGCCGTTAGAACCAGTAAAGGCAGCTTTATGACTCTAGGGTAGCGGAATTACTTTGGCTTCCCTCCAGGCCTGAGGACAAAGACTTTCCTCTAGGCTCAGATTAAAGATATGACAGATAGGAGTGGCTATAGAGTCAGCTACCATCCTCAGTAGCTTTCCATTTAAATTGTCAATGCCAGAAGGTTTGTCACATTTTCCCTCACTAACTTTACAAAACTCAAACTTGCAATGCTTTTCTTTCATTATTTGTTTTTTTAATGTATGAATATGATGGCTCACTGTTCATTGTTGGCATTTCCTGCCTAAGTTAACCCACTTTGCCATTGAAGTAATAACTAAAATAATTGGCAACATCAAATGGTTTTTATGATGAATAAGCCATCTCATTCGATGAAAGATAGAGGTGAATTTCTATTTCTGCCCATGATTTCATTTAAAGTACTCCAACGTGTTTTTCTATCATACTTAATGTCATTGATCTTGACTTCATAATACAGTTTCTTCTTTTTTTTGTTGAGTTTAGTCACACAATTTCTCAATTTGCAGAAAGTCAGCAATTAGGATGTGCAGCCAGATTTACTAGCCACTCCTTTTGACCCATCTCTTTCAACCATACAGTTCTTTATTCCTCATCAATCCATGGAGCCTTGACAGTTCTAACAATCATTTTTTAGCAGGTGCATGTTTATCATTAATTGGAAGAAGCAATTTCATGAATTCATCAAGTGCAGCGCCTGGATGCTCCTAATTAATCACATCACACCAACAAATATTTTTAACCTCTTCCACATATGAGTCACAGCTAAATCTTTTGTATGATCTCTTATACACTATTTTAGGCCCAGCTGTTGGAACTTTGGCTTTCCTGGATATAGACACTTTATTGTGATCACTGCATCCAATGGGTACAGAACAAAGTTCTACAGTATTAGTAAAAATGTGATCGATACATGTGGATGAACTTGGTCCTGTAGTGTTTGTAAACACCCCTGAACCAGATTACAGGCACTGGTTACAGTGAGAAGCTTCCTCTTGAGCGGACAGCTTGTTGAAAACCAGTCAATATTCAGGTCCCCAAGAAAGTAGACCTCTCTGTTTACATCACATACACTATCAAGCATTTCACACATATTATCTACAGTACTGACTGTTAGCACTCGTGGCCTATAGCAACACCCCAAAAGAAAAGGCTTTAGATGTGCCAAGTGAACCTGCAACTACAACACTTCAATAAAACTTGAAAGTGTTTTGGTTCTTACCCGGCAGAGTCCTCTGAGAAGGCTGTTCCAGTTAACTTTATAAAGAGATAAGAAAGGTACCCACACATTATGCTTCCAATTGCCACCTTTATTGACAAGGTTTTGATCCACAAGGATCTTTAGACCTTAGACTCTCTATCCTTAACCAGGGCTGGGGTCAAATCCAAATGAAGGCAGTCAATTCAGGAAGCGATTTAATTTAACATTCCAAAATATAAACACATGAAAATAATAACTTGTACTCAGTTTAAATTGTAATTTCAGTTTACTTGCTGAATTGACTGCCTTCAATTCGAACTGACTCCAGCTCTGGCCTTAACCATCATGACCATGACCAGCCCTTAGCCCGGACGCAGAATACAATGGTCGTTCACTGGCCATAGAGGTTAGGCACCATAATTGTAATTTGGCGGCACTACAGTCCTTCATTAATGACCCCTCACTCTCACACACTATACCTTCGCTACCCCTTGATAATGATGATGAGGATGGTGATGAAGATGTTGATGACAGGTTGGAGGATTTCTTATGAGCAGTGGACAGCACATTTGAACCAACAAACACACACTAACACACACTCCACTTAGGCAGGTTTCGCCTGAGAGAGAGTGGGGATCTGTTTAGGTTGAAGGGGAGAGGGAATATACAGACACACTCACACCGTAAGTGGATACTGATGTTAAAGTTATGACGGAGAGGAGAGAAAAGAGGAGGAGGGGTAAAGAGAGATGTAAAAGGTGAGCGACAGTGAGAGGAGGGGAAGAGAGGCACAGGATTAGAGCACAGAAAGAGAGAGAGAGAGAGAGAGAGAGAGAGAGAGAGAGAGAGAGAGAGAGAGAGAGAGAGAGAGAGAGAGAGATCAGAGAGAGAGATCAGAGAGAGAGATCAGAGAGGGAGGGATCAGTGTGCTGGTAGAGGGAGGGATCAGTGTGCTGGTAGAGTGAGAGATCAGTGTGCTGGTAGAGGGAGAGAGAGAGGGGTAGAGGGAGGGATCAGTGTGCTGGTAGAGGGAGAGAGAGAGGGGTAGAGGGATGGATCAGTGTGCTGGTAGAGGGAGAGAGAGAGGGGTAGAGGGAGGGATCAGTGTGCTGGTAGAGGGAGGGATCAGTGTGCTGGTAGAGGGAGGGATCAGTGTGCTGGTAGAGGGAGGGATCAGTGTGCTGGTAGAGTGAGAGATCAGTGTGCTGGTAGAGGGAGGGGTAGAGGGGTAGAAGGAGGGATCAGTGTGCTGGTAGAGGGAGAGAGAGAGGGGTAGAGGGAGGGATCAGTGTGCTGGTAGAGGGAGGGATCAGTGTGCTGGTAGAGGGAGGGATCAGTGTGCTGGTAGAGGGAGGGATCAGTGTGCTGGTAGAGGGAGAGATCAGTGTGCTGGTAGAGGGAGGGATCAGTGTGCTGGTAGAGGGAGGGATCAGTGTGCTGGTAGAGGGAGGGATCAGTGTGCTGGTAGAGGGAGGGATCAGTGTGCTGGTAGAGGGAGGGATCAGTGTGCTGGTAGAGGGAGGGATCAGTGTGCTGGTAGAGAGAGGGATCAGTGTGCTGGTAGAGGGAGAGATCAGTGTGCTGGTAGAGGGAGGGATCAATGTGCTGGTAGAGGGAGGGATCAGTGTGCTGGTAGAGGGAGGGATCAGTGTGCTGGTAGAGGGAGGGATCAGTGTGCTGGTAGAGGGAGAGAGAGAGGGGTAGGGGGAGGGATCAGTGTGCTGGTAGAGGGAGGGATCAGTGTGCTGGTAGATGGAGGGATCAGTGTGCTGGTAGAGGGAGAGAGAGAGGGGTAGAGGGAGGGATCAGTGTGCTGGTAGAGGGAGGGATCAGTGTGCTGGTAGAGGGAGGGATCAGTGTGCTGGTAGAGGGAGAGAGAGAGGGGTAGAGGGAGGGATCAGTGTGCTGGTAGAGGGAGGGATCAGTGTGCTGGTAGATGGAGGGATCAGTGTGCTGGTAGAGGGAGAGAGAGAGGGGTAGAGGGAGGGATCAGTGTGCTGGTAGAGGGAGGGATCAGTGTGCTGGTAGAGGGAGGGATCAGTGTGCTGGTAGAGGGAGAGAGAGAGGGGTAGAGGGAGGGATCAGTGTGCTGGTAGAGGGAGAGAGAGAGGGGTAGAGGGAGGGATCAGTGTGCTGGTAGAGGGAGGGATCAGTGTGCTGGTAGAGGGAGGGATCAGTGTGCTGGTACAGGGAGGGATCAGTCTGCTGGTAGAGGGAGAGATCAGTGTGCTGGTAGAGGGAGGGAGTAGTGTGCTGGTAGAGGGAGAGAGAGAGAGGGGTAGAGGGAGGGATCAGTGTGCTGGTAGAGGGAGAGAGAGAGAGGGGTAGAGGGAGGGATCAGTGTGCTGGTAGAGGGAGAGAGAGAGAGGGGTAGAGGGAGAGATCAGTGTGCTGGTAGAGGGAGGGAGTAGTGTGCTGGTAGAGGGAGAGAGAGAGGGGTAGAGGGAGAGATCAGTGTGCTGGTAGAGGGAGAGAGAGAGGGGTAGAGGGAGGGATCAGTGTGCTGGGGAACAGCTCCGGGCAGGTTGAAACCTGCTCTGAAGCAGTCACCATATTCCGCCCTGCTCCACATGTGTGGAGAGGTGACTTCATAGGTGCGTGCATATATTTGTGTGTGTTTGTGTGTGTCACTGCTAAAAAAGAATCAACCACCCTATCATCATCATCAACAGCAGCATCATCATCCTCATCATCATCACTACAACTTATGAAATATACATCTGAATACTATTTTTGACTAGGCTACTCACTGAAATTGTATTACAAATTCGATAGTGATATTGAAGCTATGAGTATCCTTCCCCTCAAATTGTTTCTGCAAATCTGTCTTGCCTATGAGTTTTTCAAACAGCAACGCACAGTCAGCACATCTCCGCGGGAGACCTTAAGTAACATGACGTCATGCTCAACAATGAAGATCGCAAATACCATGGTGGGATGACGACACAAACTCAAACATTAGCATTGTTTTTGTTTAACAAGAGTTTAGGGCTAAACGATGGTTCATTTCAGCACTTATGCAAAGGAACACTAGGCTAAAAACAATAACGGTGAACAGGTCAGTGCACACACTCAGCATCACACACACACACACCTGTCAGTTCGATTGTCCAACTTCAGCTGGTCGTGTGTAAACACTTCGGCAGTTGTTTCCGAAACAATCAACTTCCAACTTCCCCTCTTTCTGTAGGCTGTCTAACCAAGTCCTCAATCAACTCAGATCAGCCCGGGTAAGCTGCTACTTCACATACAGATCATCTGATAACCTTCAGTCCACTCTACTGTAAATAACATGATCCGCGTTATGGATCAACCTGACCACCTCATAAACAAGCCTACAAGGTTGGGGAGTGCGGTCATACCACCCAAATAGACATGCAGCTTGATGAACCAAAGTGGGACCAGCACTGCACACACCAAACTTTACGCAAGCAAAATACAAATATATCACAACATCAATCAAACGCTGACTTCGAGCAAGCATATAAGTTGTTTTCAGCCCAGCCGTACAGTTGTGGGCTATAGAACTCAGTTGTGTAAACTTACCTAACAAGTGGAGCGGACAAGCGGCACTGAGTTGAGAGGAACCACGTTGGACTGAGGCAGGATTACAATACATTCTATTTACAGAAGCATTACATCACCCCTAAGGTGACGTCACGTGGGATTCCTGAACTTCTAAATCATTGCGGTCCCGCTTTGGATGGGCGGGGTTTACTACTACCGGGACTCGGGACAGTGGAACTAGAAGTGTATGCCGTGCGTATAGTCTACGGTAGGCTGGCATCTCGCTCGAACCGCAGCCGCCTTCAACAGCTGCCTGGGTGCGCGGGACCGGACGCCAGACAGACCTTGGGACAGAGGGAAGGAGTGGGGGGGAAGAAGAAGGGGATGTCTTTCTGTCACTAGATTTTGTGCAGAGCTGTACAGGACGTCCCAGCGTGGGCTATACCTCTGGGCAGAATGTGTTGATTCAACACAGTCTCACATTCAATTCGCGCATATATGTACAAAATGTATTTCAGCAGATTTCGTGCGTTTTTGTGCATTTTTGGGGTGTTTTGGGGTGGTTCAATTCGTTTGAAAATACACGAATTTCCGTGCTACTTAATTCGTGCGAAAATACACGAATTTCTTTGCTACTTAATTCGTGCGAAAAGACACGAATTTAACCAGTATGCGACACAAGCCGTTGCAACAACCATGTAGACGCGATAATTTGTCTTTCATTTTTGTTCTTCTTAATGGCTAATTCAACGTCATGAATATACAGAAATGTTGTCTTTGTTTAACCATGTTTTAAAATGTGTCGTTGTATGCCTATATGTACTGTTTTAGACTTGCTGAACAGAATTTGAGAAAAGACGCACATTTAAGTGCGACTTAATTCGTGGGAAATATTGTTTTATTAATGCCAATGCTGTTTTCTGTGCTTGATTTCGCTTAATACTTTGGATACTGGTGCACTTGTAATCAGAACGCCTTTTTGTCATGTAGGCAACCATACACGATTTTCTTCATAACCCATTTCATATTTCGTGGAGCCTAAATTACACCATTTTCTTCATAATGCATGTATTACATGTGAATGTAAAATAATGAATTATGTTGGCTTACACTTATGGCCTTTCCAAGGCCTTTCCATACCTTAAGGGAACATTTTAGCACTCGCCATATGGTTAGTGAGAAACGCCACTTGCAAATGTAAGGTCCCTTACTAGACGTCCTGCAACGTTTCTAAAATTCGTGGACGGCGTCGGGCCGTGCACGGGGGAGAGATCTTTCAGGAAGTCATCAAACTAAATCTCTCGGACGTTCGGTTTCCGTTTTATAAAAATAACAAATTTTGGTCATTTTTCCGCAGTCTCGGAAATTCCCACCAGAGGGAAAATAAATAATATTGCAAATGCACAAGCACATTGCAAATGCATGTGGCCTTTTCTCCTAAACGGAAAATATTTCGAAGACGTAATGGACAGTTGGCCCCGAACAAGATGGCGTCGAGGCCTCAACGCTTTTTGAGTTATGGCCATTTTTCTGGGATTAAAGGTCAAAAACGCAAAGTAGGGTGCTAATTTGACCGCTTCACGTCAAAGTACATAAGCATACGGTGTCAGGAAAAAAAGAACCAGCCATTTATCTATCGTAATTTAAGAGAAATCGTACATTGACAAATTGGTCATGTTCACAAAAAGGAGTAAAAAAAAAAAAAAGTTACAGATCCAGTTGCAGTGTGTTCAGACGAACATTTTTTAAGTGGGTCTCGAAGCTCTGCCAGAATTCTGTGATTTTATGTGATTTTATGAAATAACACACACTCATTTAACCCTCTGTAAATAAGTCAGTTCTTAACATAAAGACTTAAACCTCAACATTATATAAGAGCCTACCCCAAGGAGGATATGTGTTCACTTTCAGCTTCCTATGTCAACCGGAAGTACCTTCAAATGGTGCCATAGGGTCAGTTTCGAAGGGTTAAAAAGGTCAGATCTGCCTCCCGGGTGGCGCAGTGGTCTAGGGCACTGCATCGCAGTGCTAGCTGCGCCACCAGAGTCTCTGGGTTTGCGCCCAGGCTCTGCCGCAGCCGGCCGCGACCGGGAGGTCCGTTGGCCTAGCGTCGTCCGGGTTAGGGAGGGTTTGGCCGGTAGGGATATCCTTGTCTCATCGCGCTCCAGCGACTTTTGTGGCGGGCCGGGGGCAGTGCGCGCTAGCCAAGGGGGCCATGTGCACGGTGTTTCCTCCGACACATTGGTGCGGCTGGCTTCCGGGTTGGAGGCGCGCTGTGTTAAGAAGCAGTGCGGCTTGGTTGGGTTGTGCTTCGGAGGACGCGTGGCTTTCGACCTTCGTCTCTCCTGAGCCCATACGGGAGTTGTAGCGATGAGACAAGATAGTAATTACTAGCGATTGGATACCACGAAGAAAAGGGGATAAAAGGATGGAGTGAAAAAGTACGGTGCTTAAAGACACACAAAGCCTGCAATGGCATTGCCATTATCTCCAGGCCGTGCCGAGTTCAACGAGATGCCCCGCTTGACCGTAGCTAGCTCGGTCTGAGTGCAGCGACAGGGACAAGAAGAAGGACCCAAATGACCCTTTGACCTCAATTTCATATTCTTTTGCTTTTGGGAGACAGAGAGAGAACCGTTAAGGTTAGAAGCACAATTTGACCTCAGGAACGTTCCTAAGGTCCTCCCGATCTGTGCAAGCCTAACATTGACCGTGTGGCATTAACCCTTAATAGTTAAAAGAAGGTGTTTACATCAAACAGTTTACAATGACATGTCTCCCCATAGGAGACATGCCTGCTCCCCTAAATTCAACCTGAAGCCTATGTGGGTTAATAATGCCTTATGAACCTGTCTTCGATGACAATCCATCAAGCCACTATGAGGTCTACCTGTGTCGATTCTAAGCTTCCTGGAGCAACCGGAAGTGGTTAAATCACCCTAAAAGTGTTTGCCATACCCAACCTGCAGTTTGAGAGAAATAGTGCATTCAACCCTATGTAAATCAGTGAGTTCTTAACGTATAGACTTAAAACTCAGGATTCTGTAAAAGCCCACTCCAATGAGGATATGTGTTTACTTTCAGCTTCCTGTGCCAACCGGAAGTGCCATAATTGGTGTCAAAAGGGCTGTTTCGAAGGGTTAAAAAAGTCAAATCTTTCCAAAACTTAATATATGTGAATAGGAAACCCTCATGAACTGTAAATCAGTCATTCATCCCATCAGATTTCAAGGAAAAATTTACACACCCACACAGAAAGGATGGAGTGACACACTGATGGGCTTAGAGGCAGACAGTGCCTGCAATAGTTACTTTTGTTTGAACTTTTAAAGAACCGTCAGACCTAGAGTTCTGAAACTTTACAAACCTGTTCTAGAGCTCAGGTCGATTAAGCACGGTGAGTTATGTGGCTCTAGAAGGTTCTCGGACCGATAAAAAGCCTCGGTGCATTTGCATTGACTTCAATTCATTTTGAGCATTACAAAATGGTGACATTTAGAAAAGTCCCAGAGTTGCACGACTAGGTGCATTGAAACTGGCTCGGCCCATAGAGACGGACCCCGACATTTCTGTCCGATAGCTCATTCAAGGACCCCGTAGCAAGGCATGGAAAAAAGTGGAATTTCAGCACCAATTAAGGTTTTGCTCGGGCACCGAATGACCTATCGAGCCGAAACTTGGGATTCGAGGTCGCCTCACATAGGGCTAAAAATAATGTGAAAACTGGACCCGCAGCTAGAACATAACTACCTATTATTTGTTTTATTATGGTTTAAATGGAAGGCGCTGTGAATTTTGGGCCTGCTCTGAAATATGTGATAGTTGGCTTCTAAACGAGTTGGAAAAAGTGAGTTTGGAGTCAGATGGTATCAGTTTGGTGTCTGAAAATATCTAATTGGCTGATGGACACTGACTTGCTAGTTGACTTTTGTGCATTTGCAATATGTTTCAACAGTGAAAAACCACCAAAATAGCATTCTGAAATTACCACTAAAAATGACATCACCATAGCCGTGCCGAGTTCAACGAGATGCCCCGCTTGACCGTAGCTTGCTCGGTCTGAGCGCAGCGACAGTGACAAGAAGATGACCCTTGACCTACATTTCAAGTCTTTTGCTTTTGGGAGACAGAGAGAGAACTGTTAAGGTTTAGAAGCACAATTTGACCTCAGGAACGTTCCTAAGGTCTCTGTGCAAGCCTAACCTTGACCGTGTGGCATTAACCCTTAACAGTTAAAAGAAGGTGTTTACATCAAACAGTTTACAATGACATCTCACCCCATAGGAACACATTGCCTGCACCCCTAAATTCAACCTGAAGCCTATGTGGGTTATGAATGTCTTATGAACCTGTCTTCAATGACAATCCATCAAGCCACTATGAGGTCTACCTGTGTTGATTCTAAGCTTCCTGGAGCAACCGGAAGTGATAAAATCACCCTAAAAGTGTTTTGCCATACCCAACCAGCAGTTTGTGATATATAGTGCATTCAACCCTGTGTAAATCAGTCAGTTCTTAACGTATAGACTTAAAACTCAGGATTCTGTAAAAGCATACCCCGATCAGGATATGTATTTACTTATAGCTTCCTGTGCCAACCGGAAGTGCCTTAAAATGGGGTCATAGGTGCTGTTTCGAAGGTTTAAAAAGGTCAGATCTTTCCAAAACTTTAAATGTGTGAATCGGTCAACCCTCATGAACTGTAAATCAGTAATTTCGCTAAACAGATGTCAAAGAAAAGCTCTCTCTACACACACACACACACACACACACACACACACACACACACACACACACACACACACACACACACACACACACACACACACACACACACACACACACACACACACAGCAAGGACGGAGTGAAAAAGTATGGTGCTTAAAGACACACAGAGCCTTAAATGCTTTTAGGGGGGATCCAGACTTCCATACCCGCTCTGGGAGCGCTATACTACCGACCCAAATCAATGGGTGCTGGCCTGAGTGATTTATGGAGGTTTTCAAAAAATATTCTGTTTTTTCTTCTGGAAAATATTTTATGTTTTTTCTTCTCGAGTCAATGGCCTGAGTGATTTATGGAGGTTTTCAAAAAATATTCTAAGTCCAAACTTTTCGTGCACCTGGTATTTTTTTGGGGTTACCAGGCGTCATTTTTCAAAACGGTTGAAATTGCTTTTAGGGGGCATCCAGAGTGTCACATGACCGGATGAGGTAACTATTCTTGTTCTTCTTGTAACTTTCCGGTAGGCTAGAAGCTTTCCGGTGTTTTGCTGCTCGACACAGGTCGACGCAGGTATTGCACTTGATTTATCGTTATCGTAACCGTAGGTGTAGCCAAGTGGAAATACGAAAGCTTTCTAGCTATTTCGCACTGACGGTAATTTGAACACAAGAACGTTTCTAGTGAAAAGGTGCTACACTCAGAGCCATGTATTTACACTCAGCCACCCTAGCCTTATTACGGGTTAACGTTTTGGTAATTTTGGTTGGCCAACAAAATGTAAGACTACAATGACTGCATACGTTTCCCCAAATGTTATACGAAAAAAAAATGTTTTGTTATTGATGGACAATGGCAAGGCTGCCATTGTATTTTCAGTTACATTCTGTTCAATAAAAATGGTTTACACGTTTATTTTTTAAGAAATACATGGAACTACAACCGAATAAAACACCATTAACCATCATGCATTGCTTACATTCATTCTATACTGAAAAGTCTGTTCAGAAAAATCGAAAACAGTACATATAGGCATAAAACCACAATGTTTTAATAGGGATTAAATAAAGACAATATATATATAACCTCTTATGGTTATATGGTTAAAAAAAAGACAAAATATCTATATATTCATAACGTAAAATAAATAAATACAGGCGATCGCGTCTATGGTTGTTGCAACGGCTTATGTCGCCTACTGGTTAAATTCGTGTCTTTTCGCACGAATTAAGTAGCACAGAAATTCGTGTATTTTCGCACAAATTAAGTAGCACAGAAATTCGTGTATTTTCAAACGAATTGAACCACCCCAAAACACCCCAAAAATGCACAAAAACGCACGAAATCTGCTGAAATAGATTTTGTACATATATGCGCGAATTGAATGTGAGGCTGGGCTGGTTGATTTACTGGAGGCTAAGTGAATGAGTATGATATTGTATTTCGAGTTACTTTCGAGATTCCGTAATGGCTTTTTATGTCAATAAACACGAATGCACATTGATTCCTGAGCCCAGTGATAAAGCAGGCTACAGGACCCTGTGTCGAAAATCTCTCCCCCCTTCTAATTTCCTTAATTTTGTGGCTAGAGTCAAATAGTTTCTGTTTTAATTTTGTGGCTCGAGTCAAAAACTTTCTGTGACACACATCAGAGTCAAATACTTTCCATAGAACAAACTTCACGTCAGGAGAGGCAACCGAAATGAATAATGAATGTATGTGTGTTATATTAAACATAGAGGAGGGAGTCAAATGTTGGCAAGCAATAAACATTTCAGAACAGCTATGGCTGAATTATTATCCTTACACTTTCAAAAATACTAGTCGAATAAGACATGGGAGAGATGACGAGATCAGTGAAATGTAGGCTAAACTGACAACGGAGTGAAGAAAATCTCAACTAGCAAGTTCCAGCAATGAAGAACGCGAAAGGGGGGGGGGGGGGGGGGGTTCTGGCAGGGGGGAGATTTTCAGCACAACACCGGTACCAGGGAGAATTTCAGACCAGGTCTTTTGTCAAAGGACTCTCTCAGTCTTCATTCTGCTTCCTGTGAGGCTGTATCTCTAGATCATTGGCACTAAATTTACCATGTTTCTGTTGCAAGTGCAACATGCATTTTCGGCAAAAAAGAGTCTTGTCTGGAAATAGTCAACAGAGCAATTAGCAATTAATTTCTGTTGAACCTCAATTTTTTTAATTTTATTAAAATGCCTTATTTGGTCAGGCCTATATCTACATGTCCTGCAGAGGCTGTAGAGACTGTGTGATTTGGACATGTATTTGTAACATTTCTCATATGAGTGCTGATCTAGGATCAGTTAATCCCAGTCCATGCAATCTTATTCATTGTGATCTAAAAGGCAAAACGGATTTTAGATCAACACTGCCACTCTGAGAGGCTTTATTAATATGGTTGTGTTGTTGATGTTGGCAAAGTGTAAAACCCAACTAAACCCTCTGACTCTGTGACTCACCTCCAACCAACATCAGATATGCTAATAGGCCTAGTGGTGACCAAGGCAACCATGAAAACAGGAAGTAGTGAATACGGCACAGGGCTGCAATCTGGAGCTGCTCTTCCTCATGTGGAACTGAATCACTGAGATTCTGTTGTGTTCAGGAGGGGTGTGGTCACGTCACATTACACACACTGATATGTCAAGCTAGCTGTGGGCGTCCATGTCACTCTTTGGGCAGGTCAAGAAAACATTGTTTGTGTGTGTGTGTGTGTGATTGTGCGCGTTCGTACATGACTCAGACTGAGATAGACCAAGATACACAGAACAAGAGATGGAGAGAACGAGAAAGGCAATGACAGACAGAGTAAAGAAATACAAAATATATAGAGAGAAGAGGGAGAAGAGAAATAGTTCTCTTGCTGTAATAACTGTATTCAGGCAGACAGTGAGACTCCTGCGGATGGCTGAGAGCAGACACTGGTTCAATCCCAAATGGAGCCCTATTCTCTTTATAGTGCACTACTTTGGACCAGGGTCCTTAGGGCTGCCGTTGAATATGGTGCCATTCGGGACACAGCCACCACTGCCGTTAGAGCCACAGCTATAACTCCGCCGTTATTATCAGCCATTACTATCTGCCATCTTCAGCCAGCCTTTTAACATATTTTTATTGCCCCTAAGAGGCCTGATGTGGGCCCTGCGTCACCCTGCCTGTAGATGTGTGAGGGAGACGGGACAAACAGAGACAGGTTACTGATCCCTATTCACCTGGGTCAGAGCTCCGGCCTCATGTACAAAAGAGATTGACTATAGTGTGTGTGAGTTTGTGCAGATGGGTGTTGTAAAAACTGTTTAGAGTTGTGGTTTGAATAAAGGACTATATCTTGATGTTACTGTTGCTGGTTAGAGTTGGGGCTATCATGGTGTTGTGTCCATTATAACAGATAGGAGGATTGCAGTTGAATGGGCTGGTGCCCATTTTATTACTGCAGTTTGAATCATGAAAGGATATTGCAGGATGGTGAACTGGGAAAACAAGGAAATAAAACATACATGGTAGTATTTCATAAGGTAAACCAGATACATACAAAAGTACTCATTAATAAATACAACATAACATTAGGAATACTACCATGGAGAAACAAAGGTTAAATAATGAGTAAAAGAGATGCATATCACACACATATATCAAATAATAACATGAAATGTTCTCTATTAAATGATAATATGAATCAAGAAATAAGAACAACGTATGTGGTCAATAAACATCCGAAAAATACAAAGTAAAAATTGCAAGAGAAAAAGGTCTCGTAACAAACACATGCAAACTGAAAGGCTTGATCTGCCACCCTGACTGTGGACAGCTGTGTCCCTGACTGTGGACAGCTGTGTCCCTGACTGTGGACAGGTGTGTCCCTGACTGGATAGGTGTGTCCCTGACTGTGGACAGCTGTGTCCCTGACTGTGGACAGCTGTGTCCCTGACTGTGGACAGCTGTGTCCCTGACTGGATAGGTGTGTCCCTGACTGTGGACAGCTGTGTCCCTGACTGTGGACAGGTGTGTCCCTGACTGTGGACAGCTGTGTCCCTGACTGGATAGGTGTGTCCCTGACTGTGGACAGCTGTGTCCCTGACTGGACAGGTGTGTCCCTGACTGTGGACAGCTGTGTCCCTGACTGTGGACAGCTGTGTCCCTGACTGTGGACAGGTGTGTCCCTGACTGTGGACAGCTGTGTCCCTGACTGGATAGGTGTGTCCCTGACTGTGGACAGCTGTGTCCCTGACTGTGGACAGCTGTGTCCCTGACTGTGGACAGGTGTGTCCCTGACTGTGGACAGCTGTGTCCCTGACTGGATAGGTGTGTCCCTGACTGTGGACAGCTGTGTCCCTGACTGGATAGGTGTGTCCCTGACTGTGGACAGCTGTGTCCCTGACTGTGGACAGCTGTGTCCCTGACTGTGGACAGGTGTGTCCCTGACTGTGGACAGCTGTGTCCCTGACTGGATAGGTGTGTCCCTGACTGTGGACAGCTGTGTCCCTGACTGGATAGGTGTGTCCCTGACTGTGGACAGCTGTGTCCCTGACTGGATAGGTGTGTCCCTGACTGTGGACAGCTGTGTCCCTGACTGTGGACAGCTGTGTCCCTGACTGTGGACAGGTGTGTCCCTGACTGTGGACAGGTGTGTCCCTGACTGGATAGGTGTGTCCCTGACTGTGGACAGGTGGGTCCCTAACTGGGGACAGGTGCGTCCCTGACTGGATAGGTGTGTCCCTGACTGTGGACAGGTGTGTCCCTGACTGGATAGGTGTGTCCCTGACTGTGGACAGATGTGTCCCTGATTGTGGACAGATGTGTCCCTGACTGTGCACAGGTGTCTCTGACTGTGGACAGGTGTGTCCCTGACTGTGGATAGGTGTGTCCCTGACTGTGGACAGGTGGGTCCCTGACTGGGGACAGGTGTGTCCCTGACTGTGGACAGGTGTGTCCCTGACTATGGATATGTGTGTCCCTGACTGTGGACAGGTGGGTCCCTGACTGGGGACAGGTGCGTCCCTGACTGTGGACAGGTGGGTCCCTAACTGGGGACAGGTGCGTCCCTGACTGGATAGGTGTGTCTCTGACTGTGGACAGGTGGGTCCCTAACTGGATAGGTGTGTCCCTGACTGTGGACAGCTGTGTCCCTGACTGTGGACAGGTGTGTCCCTGACTGGGGACAGGTGCGTCCCTGACTGGATAGGTGTGTCCCTGACTGTGGATAGGTGGGTCCCTAACTGGATAGGTGTGTCCCTGACTGTGGACAGCTGTGTCCCTGACTGTGGACAGGTGTGTCCCTGACTGGATAGGTGCGTCCCTGACTGGGGACAGGTGCGTCCCTGACTGGATAGGTGTGTCCCTGACTGGGGACAGGTGCGTCCCTAACTGGGGACAGGTGCGTCCCTGACTGGATAGGTGCGTCCCTGACTGGGGACAGGTGCGTCCCTGACTGGATAGGTGTGTCCCTGACTGTGGACAGCGGTGTGTATGATGGAAGGGGATGGACAAGGGATGGTGGTTGGTGATAGGATGAGAGGACTGGCAGGTGTGTTTACATATGGTCATGAACTAATGTTCAGTATGTACAGTGTGTGTTGGTGTATGTGTGTTTTTTGGTTAGTGCTCAGCGATTAACCAACATTTTTGTGGGAGTTACTAGCATCTGTTCAATTACTTCAATTACATTTAGTTATTTTTCTTTTTTTTGAAGCCCATTATTATTATTATATTTTAGGCTATAAATACATGATGTTACCGCTTTGTTTCCCCTGGCCAGAGGGGTTCAGAGGGCACAGGCTTCTCTAGTCTACCTGCAGATGTGGTAGGCTACAGGTGATAAGATTGAAGCACAGATTAATTGTGCACAAGTTGACAGATCATGAGGCAAATCTGTCTAAACTACTGTACTTTGTCTCTATTTTCAATGCTTTTGTGCCACAATTTTTTATCAAACCGAATCAAAAGTGTTGGGGCCTATGCCAGCTTGCCACACGTTTGCAGGCAGCCCTGATGTGCTGATCTCTGCAACACAGATGGAAATCACCACATAATGCTACAAATTAAGAAACATATCCTATATGTACAGTTGAAGTCGAAAGTTTACATACACTTAAGTTGGAGTCATAAAAACTCGTTTTTCAACCGCTCCACACATTTCTTGTTAACAAACTATAGTTTTGGCAAGTCGGTTAGGACATCTACTTTGTGCATGACACAAGTCAATTTTCCAACAATTGCTTATAGACAGATTATTTCACTTATAATTAACTGTATCACAATTCCAGTGGGTCAGAAGTGTACATACACTAAGTTGACTGTGCCTTTAAACAGCTTGGAAAATTCCATAAAATGATGTCATGGCTTTAGAAGCGTCTGACAGACTAATTGACATCATTTGAGTCAATTGGAGATGTACCTGTCGATGTATTTCAAGGCCTACCTTCAAACTCAGTGCCTCTTTGCTTGACGTCATGGGAAAATCAAAAGAAATCAGCCAAGACCTCAGAAAAAAATTGCAGCCCTCCACAAGTCTGGTTCATCCTTGGGAGCAATTTCCAAACGCCTGAAGGTACCACGTTCATCTGTACAAACAATAGTACGCAAGTCTAAACACCATGGGACCACGCAGCCGTCATACCGCTCAGGAAGGAGACTCGTTCTGTGTCCTAGAGATTAACGTATTTTGGTACGAATAATGCAAATCAATCCCAGAACAACAGCAAAGGACCTTGTGAAGATACTGGAGGAAACAGGTACAAAAGTATCTATATCCACAGTAAATCGTGTCCTATATTGACATAACCTGAAAGGCCGCTCAGCAAGGAAGAAGCCACTGCTCCAAAACCGTCATAAAAGAGCCAGACTACGGTTTACAACTGCACATGGGGCCAAAATCGTACTTTTGGAGAAATGTCCTCTGGTCTGATGAAACAAAATAGAACTGTTTGGCCATAATGACCATCGTTATGTTAGGAGGAAAAAGGGGGAGGCTTGCAAGTCAAAGAACATCATCCCAACCGTGAAGCACGGGGGTGGCGGCATCATGTTGTGTGGGTGCTTTTCTGCAGGAGGGACTGGTGCACTTCACAAAATAATGGCATCATGAGGGAGGAAAATTATGTGGATATATTGAAGCAACATCTCAAGACATCAGTCAGGAAGTTGAAGCTTGGTCGCAAATGGGTCTGTACAAACAATAGTACAATGACCCAAGCATACTTCCAAAGTTGTGGCAAAATGGTTTAAGGACAACAAAGTCAAGGTATTGGAGTGGCCATCACAAAACCCTGACCTCAATCCTATAGAAAATTTGTGGGCAGAACTGAAAAAGCGTGTGCGAGCAAGGAGGCCTACAAACCTGACTCAGTTACACCAGCTCTGTCAGGAGGAATGGGCCAAAATTCACCCAACTTATTGTGGGAAGCTTGTAGAAGGCTACCCGAAATGTTTGACCCAAGTTAAACAATTTAAAGGCAATGCTACAAAATACTAATTGAGTGTATGTAAACCTCTGACCCACTGGAAATGTGATGAAAGAAATAAAAGCTGAAATAAATCATTCTCTCTACTATTATTCTGACGTTTCACATTCTTAAAATAAAGTGGTGATCCTAACTGACCTAAGACAGGGAGTTTTTACTAATGTCAGGAATTGTGAAAAACAGAGTTTAAATGTATTTGGCTAAGGTGTATGTAAACTTTCGACTTCAACTGTATGTTCTACTGTAAAAATAATTTTTACTTAGTACCTCAACATTTTTAGATAGTATCTCGAAATGTTGACTTGCATATCTAAAAATATTGACTTGCATATCTCGAAATGTTGAGATAGTATAAACATATATATCATTTTTTGGGGTGGCGGGAATGGGCTTTCATATTTTGGTGAGCCCAACTCGCCGTTTCTCTGAAGAGAAATCAAATAATTCACGAGAGAAATCAGGTCATGAACTATGTGGAGTTGTATTTTTCATTAAACAAATATTAAAATCAAATGTATTTGTCACATGAGCCGAATAAAACAGGTGTAGACTTTAATGTGAAAATCTTACTTACAAGCAACAACGCAGTTTTAAGAAAATAGAGTTAAGAAAATATTTACTAAATCAAATTAAGTAAATAAAAAAGGAGCCCCGTTCAGGAGCCTTTTGGACCTAGACTTGAGGCTCCGGTACCGCTTGCCGTGCATTAGCAGAGAGAACAGTCTATGACTTGGGTGACTGGAGTCTTTGACAGTTTTTTGGACCTTCCTCTGAGTATATTATATAGGTCCTGGATGGCAGGAAGCTTGGCCCCAGTGATGTACTGGGCTGTACGCACTACCCTCCGTAGCGCCTTATGGTTGGATGCCGAGCGGTGATGCAACCAGTCAGGATGCTCTCGATGGTGCAGCTGTAGAACTTTAGATAACCTAGTTCAGCACATAAACGTGGTAATCAACTACAACGACCATAATCCACTGCACCTGTTTTTTACTGCTCGTACAGAGATGGATACACTTTTACGCCTGCTGTGTTAGGTTAGATACGCACAGACCACATAGACCGCATGAGAGATTAATGTACACAACACAATAACGAGAGGGATAGAGACAGTTCGTGAAAGTATTGCCTTATCTACTTTGAAGAACTAGTAAAATGATTTCATCAGACAGCGCTGCAGCATGCTTAGGCAGGCTAGCCTAGCTGAATAGGATGACTAAAGACAGTACAGTATGGGGAGCAGAGATAACATTGTCTGACTGACTGGCTGCTACTGCCTGAGCAGAGATGAGATGATGACTTTAAGAAATTAAAAATAATAAAGTAATCAACTGAAAACTAAGTAACATATACAACTGAAATATTTTATTTTAATAATTTTCTATTGCTGTCTACTCAATGTGGACCTGACAGAGACAATGGAATATTTCAATATTTTGGCAATTGAATGTTCACTATTTTTGGCTTTAGAATTTCTATTAAAAAGCTCTAAAAGAATTTAAATGTAATTATTTCATAACGCATTTAAAGGGGCACTATGCCGGAATCGTGCCGACCCTTTCCTGGTTGCTAAAATTCTACTAGTTCACCTAATTTCAGTTTATGCGACAAAACAATCAAGTATAGAGTAAAGAATCATTGTACTATCTAAACCGTGGTGAATATATTTTCCATAACCAAAAATATTGTATTGTCAGTTGTTTGAAACCGGTAAACAAAAAAACGAAAGTAAAAGACACAAAATGAAATTTAAGAAAGGGAAGCATAGAAATAGTGAACATAGAACAGATCTACCACTTTTTAGACTTGCTTGCCAATGACAATCATCACTTTTCCAGTTATTAATATGTATATTATTACTTTTTAGTTTTTTATTTCACTCAAGGTTCATGCTGCTGCTCCCCCTATGGTCATTCCACCCCACCCCCTCAATGTTCATGTTGCTGCTCCCCCTATGGTCATTCCACCCCACCC
This sequence comes from Salvelinus alpinus, assembly GCF_045679555.1. Lineage (NCBI taxonomy): Eukaryota > Metazoa > Chordata > Actinopteri > Salmoniformes > Salmonidae > Salvelinus > Salvelinus alpinus. The sequence goes on along the minus strand of NC_092114.1, from coordinate 19,125,892 downwards.
CCTCAATGGTCATGCTGCTGCTCCCCCTATGGTCATTCCACCCCACCCCCTCAATGGTCATGCTGCTGCTCCCCCTATGGTCATTTCACCCCAGCCCCTCGACAGTCTTTACTCTGACTCCACCACAATGAACATGTATTTATTCATCACTGTTACAGTTGTTATTATTATATAGTTCTATTTCTATTGTTTTTTATTACCATTTTAATTATTTCATTTTACTAGTCCTGCATGTTGGAGCTCCAAGCCTAAGATTTTCACTGTACCCTGCAATCTCACCTGATAACCTGTACATGTGACTATTAAACAATCTGAATCTGAATCTTTCAATGAGAATGACAGCTCTATAACTGACATTTCTATGTGAATTTGGTCGGTTGCCCAAAAAGTTACATATTGCATGTTTAATGTAATAAAAAAAATAAAAAAATAGAAACCAAAACCAAACCGACCTCAAAAAGCACTAATCGCTGAGCACTAGTGTTGGTGTGTGTATGTGTGTGATGGTGTGTGTATGTGTGTGTTGGTGTGCAAGTGTCTTGCTCCTCTAATGGCTTATTTGACTCATCTGTCTGGTCCTTGGCCTCATTAAATGGGCCTTGAAATCTATCGGCGATAATCCAGATAATCCAACCTACCGGTTAATAATCTATCCAACTCCACTGTAATCTGGGTTCACAGCCACTGGCCTAATAGACTAAATACACTGCTCATGCCATCGGCCATAAACTGAAACTGCCCTGTCTTTCTCTTTTCCCTCTGTCTCTCTGAGTTGTTCTCTTTCTCTCTCTCTCTCTGTCTGTCTCTCCCTTTCTCTCTCTCTCTCTGTCTGTCTCTCCCTTTCTCTCTCTCTCTCTTTCTGTCTTTACCTCTCTCTCTGTGTCTTTACCTCTCTCTCTGTGTCTCCATCTGTCTCTGTCTCTCTCTGTCTCTCCCTTTCTCTCTCTGTGTCTTTACCTCTCTCTCTCCATCTGTCTCTCCCTTTCTCTCTCTCTCTTTTTCTCTCGCCCTCCAGAACAACAGATTATAGCATTTCACATTTACTCAATGGTGTTAAGGTTAGTGCGTCACTGATACAACTCTGATGTGCGCCATGTGTTGGCTGTGTGGAATACAGCTGCCTGCGTGGCTGTGCTCCATATCACTATGTTTATAGGAGGGGTTGTGTAGATGTGTGTGTGTGATGGAACATCTGTGTGACTCAGTGTGCGTGTGTGTTACAGTGATGTCATAGTCCGTGACTGTCAGTGCTGGGAAAAGTACCCAATTGTCATACTTGAGTAAAAGTAAATACCTTAATAGAAAATGACATCCAGTAAATAACTATTTAGGTAAAAATCTTAAAGTATTTGGTTTTAAATATACTTAAGTATCAAAAGTAAATGTAATTGTTAAAATATACTTAACAATTATTATACTTAAGTAAAATTATTTCACATTCCTTGTATTATGCAAACCAGATTTTTTTACGGATAGGGAGGGGCACACTCCAACACTCAGACATAATTTACAAAATAAGCATTTGTGTTTAGTGAGTCCGCCAGATCAGAGGCAGTAGGTATGACCAGGGATGTTCTCTTGATAAGTGTGTGAATTGGACCATTTTCCTGTCCTGCTAACCATTCTAAATGTAACGAGTACTTTTGGGCACCAGGGAAAATGTATGGAGTAAAAAGTACATTATTTTGTTTGGGAATGTAGTGAAGTAAAAGTCAAAGTTGTCAAAAATATAAACAGTAAAGTATGTATACCATCCCAAAAAACGACTTAAGTAGTACTTTAAAGTATTTGTACTTAGGTAGTTTACACCACTGGTGACTGCAAGTGCGTGGTGTGTTGTTTGTGCACATTGTAGTGTGCTTGTGTGTGTATTTGTGTGTGTGTTCACATGCTTGCTTGGTCAGAGAGCAGTCTGGAAAATGTGTGGCTGTGTTCCCTGTTCCTTGTTGACTGAAGTCACTGGTCAGTGGTTTATGACTCTCAGTTTAACGGTCGATTAACCATCGATCACTGGCCTTGGTTGGTCAAGCTCTATGATTTAATGGACATTCTCCCTTCTCTCTTACCAACACACGCAAACAAACCCACACACACACAAACACACACAGCTCACTCTATTGCATTTAGACTTATAATGGAGGAACATTAATCACTAAACATTATGGATGTAATTGATACCTTAGTCAATAGGCTGATGCTTTCATTACTGTAACATCCCTCTAATGCTTTTATTCACACACACACACACATTATTGTTATGTATACCTGGTGGTTGTATTTGTGGTGACATTAAGGCTCCACACTAAACCTTTAATCTAAGGGTGAGATGGTAAAGACTTAATATAATTTAGCCTAATCAGACTATTCTCATCTAGTACATGTAGCCTATAATAAATGATTGAGTTAATCTGACCCTCTGGTGACTTGACCTAGCCATGCTTCAGGAGGTATCTAGAGGCCAATCTCTTTCTCTCTCTCTAGCCCTGGGTCAATGGTATTGTTCGTGCTTTGCAGAGTAGGACTACATGTGTCGTTGTGATATGAGTTTGAAATAAACCGGGTCTGCCTTAGCAAAGAAGGACTGGTTAGTGGTTCGTGTGACGTACCTACAGCGTTGCCTCAATCGCGGTACTGTATACTATTAGGCTAGCTAGTATGGATATTCTAGTGATGCATTCATATATTATAAGCCTATATGTGTGTCATTACATTTATCTAGACATGTATTAATAGGCTAGGCCTACAACATATTTATAACATTGTAGCTTAATAAGCCTGAATCCAACAACCAGGCTATTCATTCCTACCATCCATTATATATTCCACTAAGTCGTTAGTGAGTCAACAACCTTGTTAATGCATTTTTGGAGAGGAATGCAAAGTCTTCCCCGCTGGAACATTTACATACATTCACAAAAGCAACAGGTAAACAGATGACGTAAGGCCGTCGTCCCTCCCTCTTCTACCCCCACAGTCCCTCCTGCTCCCCCAGCTACGGTTGTGTCCTGCCTGGCTGCCCGGTGTCTGCAACACTGCTCCCCGCTCTGCCCGCTCCTTCCCCGGACCCGAAGCCCGCCTCGCACCGCCCCGGCTACCGAACTCCCAGTGAATGCACTAGCCAGCAACCATGACAGGCATCGCCGCCGCGTCTTTCTTCTCCAACTCCTGCAGGTTCGGGGGTTGTGGGCTCCAGTTCGAGTCTCTGGCCGAGCTAATCGTCCACATCGAGGACAATCACATCGGTGAGTCACGGAGGGAGAGGATAGGTTGCATAGCTAGCTAGGCTAATGCTAGGCTAGAAGAACACGGTTCCATTTCATTCCGCTATGCGGAATGCCTGCCTGTTACATTTTCCGACTCGGCTCGCTGCAAATAAATGTATTAGGTATCTTTGTGTCCAGAATAAAAATGGGGAAACCAAGTTTTCCCTCGGATGAGTTTAGTTTTGTATTATTGTGTAGCTATTTATAAAGCTAACGTTATCATATGTGGCTAGGCTAGCCGTGTCTAGCCAGGCAGAGGTTTTGCATTGGTCGCTGTGTTTACGTTGAGGCCCGTGTTGCAATGCAGCGGAGCACTGTTTGTGGGTTAGAATAGGGGAATTTACTCCCGACATTGTCACCCCATGTGCACAGACGTTCTCATCCTGAAAAAGCATTAAAAAAACAATGTAGGTGTAAATTATAACTAATTGATTTGACTCAGTCACACCTAGATGACCAAAAGCCGCTAGTTTAGTATGTAGCCTACATATCAGGTATCTTTGCAAGTCAAAGTTGATCAAATTATTTTGTTGTCAACTAAAATGTTAAGATATTTGTGGCAGCAAAGTTGTTTGCGCTTTCTATATGTATTTTTGCCAGTCTGTTGATTTGCAACAACGAAACGGTACAATGTTTACTGTAGACTTGGTGTCTGAAAGTGGGCGTTGCAAAATAAGTGGGTGGATCAACAGGGATGGGGTGTAACATCAGCGCTCCATTATTGGTTAGACCAGCCATAGCCAGGTGCACCACATGTCAGTTTAATGTTTACATAGCAGGTTAGGAGAATGAGGGTAAGGTTAGGACAATTAACGTGGCAGGTTAGGAGAATGAGGGTAAGGTTAGGACAATTAACATGGCAGGTTAGGAGAATGAGGGTAAGGTTAGGAGAATGAGGGTAAGGTTAGGACAATTAACGTGGCAGGTTAGGAGAATGAGGGTAAGGTTAGGACAATTAATGTGTCAGGTTAGGAAAATGAGGGTAAGGTTAGGACAATTAACGTGGCAGGTTAGGAGAATGAGGGTAGGGTTGGGACAATTAGGGTAAGGTTAGGACAATTAACGTGGCAGGTTAGGAGAATGAGGGTAGGGTTAGGACAATTAACGTGGCAGGTTAGGAGAATGAGGGTAAGGTTAGGACAATTAACGTGGCAGGTTAGGAGAATGAGGGTAAGGTTAGGACAATTAATGTGGCAGGTTAGGAGAATGAGGGTAAGGTTAGGACAATTAACGTGGCAGGTTAGGAGAAGGAGGGTAAGGTTAGGACAATTAGGGTAAGGTTAGGAGAATGAGGGTAAGGTTAGGACAATTAACGTGGCAGGTTAGGAGAATGAGGGTAGGGTTAGGACAATTAACGTGGCAGGTTAGGAGAATGAGAGTAAGGTTAGGACAATTAACGTGGCAGGTTAGGAGAATGAGGGTAAGGTTAGGACAATTAATGTGGCAGGTTAGGAGAATGAGGGTAGGGTTAGGACAATTAGGGTAAGGTTAGGACAATTAACGTGGCAGGTTAGGAGAATGAGGGTACGGTTAGGACAATTAACGTGGCAGGTTAGGAAAATGAAGGTAGGGTTAGGACAATTAGGGTAAGGTTAGGACAATTAACGTGGCAGGTTAGGAGAATGGGGGTAAGGTTAGGACAATTAATGTGGCAGGTTAGGAGAATGAGGGTAAGGTTAGGACAATTAACGTGGCAGGTTAGGAGAATGAGGGTAAGGTTAGGACAATTAATGTGGCAGGTTAGGAGAATGAGGGTAAGGTTAGGACAATTAACGTGGCAGGTTAGGAGAATGAGGGTAGGGTTAGGACAATTAACGTGGCAGGTTAGGAGAATGAGGGTAGGGTTAGGACAATTAACGTGGCAGTTTAGGAGAATGAGGGTAGGGTTAGGACAATTAACGTGGCAGGTTAGTAGAATGAGGGTAAGGTTAGGACAATTAATGTGGCAGGTTAGGAGAATGAGGGTAAGGTTAGGACAATTAACGTGGCAGGTTAGGAGAATGAGAGTAAGGTTAGGACAATTAACGTGGCAGGTTAGGAGAATGAGGGTAAGGTTAGGACAATTAATGTGGCAGGTTAGGAGAATGAGGGTAAGGTTAGGGCAATTAACGTGGCAGGTTAGGAGAATGAGGGTAAGGTTAGGACAATTAATGTGGCAGGTTAGGAGAATGAGGGTAGGGTTAGGACAATTAGGGTAAGGTTAGGACAATTAACATGGCAGGTTAGGAGAATGAGGGTAAGGTTAGGACAATTAATGTGGCAGGTTAGGAGAATGAGGGTAAGGTTAGGACAATTAACGTGGCAGGTTAGGAGAATGAGGGTAAGGTTAGGACAACTAACGTGGCAGGTTAGGAAAATGAGGGTAGGGTTAGGACAATTAGGGTAAGGTTAGGACAATTAACGTGGCAGGTTAGGAGAATGAGGGTAAGGTTAGGACAATTAACGTGGCAGGTTAGGAGAATGAGGGTAAGGTTAGGACAATTAATGTGGCAGGTTAGGAGAATGAGGGTAAGGTTAGGACAATTAACGTGGCAGGTTAGGAGAATGAGGGTAAGGTTAGGACAATTAACGTGGCAGTTTAGGAGAATGAGGGTAGGGTTAGGACAATTAACGTGGCAGGTTAGGAGAATGAGGGTAGGGTTAGGCTTAGGTAAAATGCTACAGCTGTCAACAATCGACTCATCGTGCAACCCAATAAGCCATGCAAAACGGTCTACAGGTGTCACCAGTCTGATCAGTGGGGTCAATGAGTTGACCCTACTGCTGCATCTCTACATTGACTGACCCATTAATAACACATCATCAGATCAATACTCTCATTAGATCTGTCCATCCAGCAAGGAGTGTGTGTGTTTCTATTTGTCTTTGGTTCTTCTCCTGCTGTTTCCCTGCAGCATGTCCACCATTTAAATTGTTACCCAATCAGTAACTACAATACAGAAGAGGAGTATTCTCTGTACAGGCGAACAGACTCATTTAATTGATGATATGCCCGGTTGTCCACCAGGGGAGATTGATGATATCCTGGTTGTCCACCAGGGGAGATTTCTGATATCCTGGTTGTCCACCAGGGCAGATTTCTGATATCCTGGTTGTCCACCAGGGGAGATTGATGATATCCTGGTTGTCCACCAGGGGAGATTGATGATATCCTGGTTGTCCACCAGGGGAGATTGATGATATCCTGGTTGTCCACCAGGGGAGATTGATGATATCCTGGTTGTCCACCAGGGGAGATTGATGATATCCTGGTTGTCCACCAGGGGAGATTGATGATATCCTGGTTGTCCACCAGGGGAGATTGATGATATCCTGGTTGTCCACCAGGGGAGATTGATGATATCCTGGTTGTCCACCAGGGGAGATTGATGATATCCTGGTTGTCCACCAGGGGAGATTGATGATATCCTGGTTGTCCACCAGGGGAGATTGATGATATCCTGGTTGTCCACCAGGGGAGATTGATGATATCCTGGTTGTCCACCAGGGGAGATTGATGATATCCTGGTTGTCCACCAGGGGAGATTGATGATATCCTGGTTGTCCACCAGGGGAGATTGATGATATCCTGGTTGTCCACCAGGGGAGATTGATGATATCCTGGTTGTCCACCAGGGGAGATTGATGATATCCTGGTTGTCCACCAGGGGAGATTGATGATATCCTGGTTGTCCACCAGGGGAGATTGATGATATGCCCGGTTGTCCACCAGGGGAGATTGATGATATGCCCGGTTGTCCACCAGGGGAGATTGATGATATGCCTGGTTTTCCACCAGGGGAGATTGGTGATATGCCTGGTTATCCACCAGGGGAGATTGATGTTATGCCCGGTTGTCCACCAGGGGAGATTGCTGATATGCCCTGTTGTCCACCGGGGGAGATTATTGGCACAATGCCTTCGGGCAGGTGGCGTTCTGCTCGCATCCACCAAACCCAGATTCGTTCGTCGGACTGCCAGATGGTAAAGCGTGGTTCATCACTCCAGAGAATGTGTTTCCACTGCTCCAGAGTCCAATGGTGGCGAGCTTTACACCACTCCAGCCGACACTTGGCATTGCGCATGGTGATCTTAGGCTTGTGTGCGGCTGCTCGGCCATGGACCCCACTTCATGAAGCTCCCAACGAGCAGTTCTTGTGCTGACGTTGCTTCCAGAGGCAGTTTGGAACTCTGTAGTGAGTGTTGCAGCCGAGGACAGGTGATTTTTACTCCATCACTCGGCGGTTCCGTTCTATTGAGCTTGTGTGGCCTACCACTTTGCGGCTGAGCCATTTTGCTCCTAGACATTTCCACTTCACAATAACAGCACTTACAGTTTACAGGGGCAGCTCTAGCAGGGCAGAAATTTGACGAACTGACTTGTTGGAAAGGTGGCATCCTATGACGGTGCCACGTTGAAAGTCACTGAGCTCTTTAGTACGGGCCATTCTACTGCCAATGTTTGTCTATGGAGATTGCATGGCTGTGTGTTTGATTTTTATACACCTGTCAGCAACGGGTGTGGCTAAAATAGACGAATCCAGCAATTTGAAGGTGTGTCCACATACTTTTGGGCATGTAGTGTATATTATCCTTGTCCTTTTTCAGCCACGACTCCAAGGAACATAGAATATTACAGTTCTTCAGGTCCTGTTGATAGGATAGTCTCGAACGGAGCTTGTCCAGTTTGTTCTCTAGTGACTACTTTCGCCAATAGAACAGAGGGTAGAGGAGGTTTATTTGCTCGCTAAAGTAGTCTCGTCAGGATGTCTGCCTCCTGTGCCGTCACTTACTCTTTCGAGTCCCGTCTGATGACGCGCGAGTGGAGGACAATCTCATTTCATACAAGTGCATTAGTTTCCATGTTTCCTCTTCTCGCCGCTGCTCCTCCATTACCTTTGACCTTTTTTCAAAAAGAGGCGAGGAAAACCAATTGAGATTTTCCCCAGGACTCAGACACGTTCAGCTGCAGCAAGAGGAATTCCATATTTAGAGAGACAGCGCTGCCCTCTAGAGTCAGAGAATCTAATAGTATGCTGTTTATCATCCGCTGGAACTCCAGTGCCGTTGATAGAGTTTATTCAGTGGCATCATGCAAGGTTGTGTTGCAGTATTTTGAAAAGGAACTCCATCATCAATATTAACGGTGCCTCTAAAGAATTCTTGCTTTCAAAGTGCCATCCCACCATAGACATGAAGTATATGGGAGAAATTATCAGACGTTCAGGGGCCCTCAGGACTCTGTGTGTACCTGCATGTGTGGGTGAGTGTTTCTGCGATAACTGTCCTGTATGTAGGCTACATGTATGATCGTGTCTCTAAGTTAGATAGGTCTTTCTGTGTGTCCCTCTCTGTGTGTCCCTGTCTCTGTGTGTGAAGTCAGCGAAGAGGAATGTAGTGATGTCATCCATGTCTAGCTGTGTGCCAGACTACCAGTGTTCTGTTGTCTTTACCTGAACAAGTAGATACCTGCCTCTCACCTAAAACCACCACTTCCCCTCTCCCACCAGTTCTACCTTGTTACAACACTGTATATAGCCATAATGACATTTGAAATGTCTCTATTCCTTTGCAACTTTTGTGAGTGTAATGTTTATTTTTAGAATTGTTTTATTTCATTTGCTTTGGCAATGTAAACATATGTTTCCCATGCCAATAAAGCCCTTTGAATTGAATTGAGAGGGGGGGAAAGGGGAAGAAAGAGGAGGGGAAGAGTGTGAGGGAGAGGGGAACAGAGAAAGAGAAGCACACACCACCTATCAATAGTGCTTCCCAAATTGGTAAATGTTGCCAGTACAACTTTTCTCAGCTAAGCTAAGCTTGTGTATCCGAGATTCTGCTAATATAATGTAATGATGGTATAGGTCCTGCATATCCATCTGTGTCCAGAAGGTGTCAGTATAGCACCTTTTTTTCCTTCTCACTGTTCTGTTGAGCTCTTACTGACTATGGCACCATTTGCTGTTTCTGTTCACAACGTTGGAGTGTTTCTCTGTAGTTGAGGGGCTTTATTTTCTGTGTGTTTTTTTTGTCAACTACATTTTTGGAGTGTGCCTATGTGGTCTTGTGTGATTACGTACTGTATATAGGATGTGAAGGCAATGATTCCACTACAGCATAGTTTACTAAACAAGTCATGTCAATTTAGTCAGTATCAGATTAGTGATTTAATCCAGGACATGACGGGAGGTGGGTAGGAAGGGTGCACTGTATAAGTATTTGAACAGGGTCCATGTTTGTGTTTGTTGTTGATGCCTGGTGTGTTGGTTAACATTTCCTCTCTCCCTCAATGCTGAGGTGGGACACTACACGGAAGGAGTCTGTGTCCTTGTGAGTGAGTGGGTTGGTTTTTCTATCATTGTGGGGACCTAAAATCCCCCTTATTCCCCACAAGGATAGTAAAACATGGAGAATTCTGAGGACAAAGGCTATTTTAAGCTTAGGGGTTAGGGTTAGGGTTCCAATTAGGGTAAGTGGTTATGGTAAGGGGTTAGGGAAAATAGGATATTGAATAGAAATGTATTTTAGAGCCTCACGAGGGTAGAATAACGTGTGTGTGTGTCTTTGTATGTGTATGCTCAAAATGACCTGTCTGGGTGTAAAGAGGCAATTAGTGTGTCCAAGAATGGAAAATACACCACCCCGATACATATACATACACACTCACACCGTCGGAAGTGGCAGGGTCGGAGCGCCTCACCATGCACTGGGAAGTCTAATTATAGAGGGATGTACCCCCCTCTCCCTTCCCTCTCTTTCCCCACTCTCCTCGTTTTTCTCTCTCTTCTCTCTCCATCCGGTGGCCTGCTGCTTCAGAAACACATTAAAACACTCTCTGTGGCTTAATTAGCAGTCTGGAAAACAAGACCCGCATTCTTGGCCTACTTTGACACACCCGCTAGACACACACACACACACACACACACACACACACACACACACACACACACACACACACACACACACACACACACACACACACACACACACACACACACACGCTGATGGAAGATGGCGCCCACAGACATGGCAGCTCTGCTTCTAGCTCCTTAGCAACATTGCAGTATTTCGTTTTTTTTTGTGTGTTATTTCTTACACTATTAGCCCTGAACGTTTTTTACAAGCATTTCGCTACACCCGCAATAACATCTGCTAAATCTGTGTATGTGAACAATAAGATTTGATTTGGTGTGGCCTTATCTTTGACCAGTAGGAGGCAGTAGTAGACTGTTGGTCAGAAAAGCAATGTTGTGTTGAAATGAGTAGAGTTCTGTTTGATGTGTAGCTGATTTAATGACAGAAACGCTCATTTGGACTATATTTATGACTCCCTTGTGCTCCCAACTTACTGGTCTTATACACAGTCTTGTACACACACCCATATAGACACACACAAATACACACGCTCACACACACTGTCTTTAGGGGAGAACTAGACCAGTGTGATAGTTATGATACAAAATATTAGTTATGATAGAACTAACAGACCTGTGTGTATGTGTGCGCGCATTCGCCCGAACTCTGTACCCCTTCTTGTTACAGTGGTGGTATCAGGAGTGTAGTTGCTTCCTGTCCTGCTAGGTGAACGGAAGCCATAAAGTTGGGGAACATTTATTGCTCTCCCTCTCAGCACCTGGTTTACATAATCCCCCCTCAAGCTATTGGAAAGCATTGTTCTAGGCTAGCTACATGTTAACCGTAATTAAACATACTGCAGTATATCATTAGCATCGGGGAGCTTGACACAAAGATGGCGAACAAATGCATATAGTTAATTCAGGCCATTTACCTTTGCAAAAATAGGTCAGTTCCGGTCTCCTTAACTGGGTGTGTCTCCCATAGACACCCATTTAATAGCAGCTGGGAATGTTCTACTTAGGTCACTGACTTTCATTAAACCAGAAAAACACAGCGAGTGGGGTGTCTCGCTTCCTCTTCCATCTCTGCTTGACATACTTTATTATTCATATTATTTTTGTGCTTTCATTTTAACAGGAAAAACCTAGATCTCTTTTACAAATGTGCACTGTATATACAACATAAATATACACATTATACCCAAATATATACAGTTGAAGTCGGAAGTTTACATTCACCTTAGCCAAATACATTTAAACTCAGTTTTTCACAATTCCTGACATTTAATCCGAGTACAAATTCCCTGTCTTAGGTCAGTTGGGATCACCACTTTATTTTAAGAATGTGAAATGTCAGAATAATAGTAGAGAGAATGATTTATTTCAGCTTTTATTTCTTTCATCACATTCCCAGTGGGTCAGAAGTTTACATGCACTCAATTAGTATTTGGTAGCATTGCCTTTAAATTGTTTCTCTTGGGTCAAATGTTGGGTGAATTTTGGCCCATTCCTCCTGACAGAGCTTGTGTAACTGAGTCAGGTTTGTAGGCCTCCTTGCTCGCACACGCTTTTTCAGTTCTGCCCACAAATTTTCCATAGGAATGAGGTCAGGGCTTTGTGATGGCCACTCCAATACCTTGACTTTGTTGTCCTTAAGCCATTTTGCCACAGCTTTGGAAGTATACTTCGGGTCATTGTCCATTTGGAAGACCCATTTGCGACCAAGTTTTACTTCCTGACTGATGTCTTGAGATGTTGCTTCAATATATCCACATAATTTTCCTCCCTCATGATACCATCTATTTTGTGAAGTGCACCAGACCCTTCTGCAGCAACGCACCCCCACAACATGATGCTGCTGCCACCCCCGTGCTTCACGGTTGGGATGGTGTTATTCGGCTTGCAAGCCTCCCCCTTTTTCCTCCAAACATAACGATGGTCATTATGGCCAAACAGTTCTATTTTTGTTTCATCAGACCAGAGGACATTTCTCCAAAAAGTACGATCTTTGTCCCCATGTGCAGTTGCAAACCGTAGTCTGGCTTTTTTATGGCGGTTTTATAGCAGTGGCTTCTTCCTTGCTGAGAGACCTTTCAGGTTATGTCGATATAGGACACGTTTTACTGTGGATATAGATACTTTTGTACCTGTTTCCTCCAGTCCTTTGCTGTTGTTCTGGGATTGATTTGCACTTTTCGCACCAAAGTGCGTTCATCTCTAGGAGACAGAACGCGTCTCTTTCCTGAGCGGTATGACGGCTGCGTGATCCCATGGTGTTTATACTTGCGTACTATTGTTTGTACAGATGAACGTGGTAGCTTCAGGCATTTGGAAATTGCTCCCAAGGATGAACCAGACTTGTGGAGGTCTACCATTTTTCTTCTGAGGTCTTGGCTGATTTCTTTTGATTTTCCCATGATGTCAAGCAAAGAGGAACTGAGTTTGAAGGTAGGCCTTGAAATACATCCACAGGTACACCTCCAATTGACTCAAATGATGTCAATTAGCCTATCAGAATCTGCTAAAGCCATGACATAATTTTCTGGAATTTTCCAAGCTTTTTAAAGGCACAGTAAACTTCTGACCCACTGGAATTGTGATACAGTGAATTATAAGTGAAATAATCTTTCTGTAAACGATTTTTGGAAAAATTACTTGTGTCATGCACGAAGTAGATGTCCTAACCGACTTACCAAAACTATAGTTTGTTAAACAACTTCTTATGGCTGCAATCCCGTTAACGGGATGATATGACAACAGCCAGTGAAAGTGCAGGGCGCCAAATACAAACAACAGAAATCTCATAATTAAAATTCCTCAAACATACATGTATCTTATACCATTTTAAAGGTAATCTTGTTGTTAATCCCACCAAAGTGTCCGATTTCAAATAGGATTTTCAGCGAAAGCACCACAAACGATTATGTTAGGTCACCACCAACTCACAGAAAAATTCAGCCATTTTTCCAGCCAAAGAGAGGAGTCACAAAAAGCACAAATAGAGATAAAATGAATCACTAACCTTTGATGATCTTCATCAGATGACACTCATATGACTTAATGTTACACAATACACAATACATATATGTCTTGTTCGATTAAGTTCATATTTATATCCAAAAACCTCAGTTTACATTGGCGCCATGTTCAGAAATGCCTCCAAAATATCCGGAGAAATTGCAGAGAGCCACGTCAAATAACAGAAATACTCATCATAAACTTTGATGAAAGATACATGTTTTACATAGAATTAAAGATACACTTGTTCTTAATGCAACCGCTGTGTCAGATTTCAAAAAGCTTTACGGCAAAACACAATATTCAATCATCTGAAAACAGCGTTCAGCCACAAAAGCAAGCCAATACGGTTAGCTGCCAAATTGTGCAGTCAACAAAACTCATAAAAAGCATTATAAATCTTCACTTTCCTTTGCTGATCTTCGTCGGAATGCACTCCCAGGACTCCCACTTCCACAAGAAATGTTTGTTTTGTTCGGTAATGTCCATCATTTATGTCCAAATAGCGCTTTTTGTAGCGTGTTTGATAAACAAATCCAACATCAGGAAGCGCGTTCACTAAAAGCTGACGAAATGTCCAAAAGTTCCGTAACAGTCAGTAGAAACATGTCAAACAATGTTTTGAATCAATCTTTAGAATGTTTTTAACATAAATCTTGAATAACGTTCCAACCGGAGAATTACATTGACTTCAGATGAGCGATGGAACAGAGCTCCCTCTCATGTGAACGCGCATGGTCAACGCATGGTCAGGTCATGGCAGACCTGACTAATTCCCCTCTCATTCGGCCCCCCTTCACAGTAGAGGCATCAGACAAGGTTCTACAGACTGTTGACATCTAGTGGAAGCCGTAGGAAGTGCAAACTCATCCATATCTCGCTGTGATTTCAATAGGATCTTTGTTGAAAATCGACCAGCCTCAGATTTCCCACTTCCTTGTTGGATTTCTTTCTCAGGTTTTTGCCTGTCATATGAGTTCTGTTATACTCACAGACATAATTCAAACCGTTTTAGAAACTTCAGAGTGTTTTCTATCCTAATACTAATAATAATATGCATATATTAGCAACTATGACTGAGGAGCAGGCCGTTTACTCTGGGCACCTCTGTGCACCTTCCATCCAAGCTACTCAATACGGCCCCTGCAGCCATAAGAAGTTAACAAGAAATTTGTGGAGTGGTTGAAAAAAAGGTTTTAATGACTCCAACCTAAGTGTATGTAAACTTCCGACTTCAACTGTACGTATGCTAGCTAAATGCTAACCATACTGAAACATTTACATTTTAGTCATTTAGCAGACACTCTTATTCAGAGCGACTTACAGGAGCAATTAAGGTTAAGTGTCTGTTGTATGCTAGCTACATGCTAACCATACTGAAACATCAAATTTAGTTAGTCACAGGCGCCGAATATAACAGGTGTAGACCTTAGAGTGAAATGCTTACTTACGAGCCCTGAACTAACAATGCAATTTAAATAAATATGGATAACAATAAGAAATTAAACTAACAAGTAATTAAAGAGCAGCTGTAAAATAACAATAACGAGACTATATACGGGGGGTACCGGTACAGAGTCAATGTGCAGGGTTAGTTGAGGTAATATGTACATGTAGGTAGAGTTATTAAAGTGACTATGCATAGATAATAAAAGAGAGAGCATTAGCAAAAAAGAGAGAGGGGGGGGGCAATGCAAATAGTTCGGGTAGCCATTTGATTAGATTCAGGAGTCTTATGGTTTGCGGGTAGAAGCTGTTTAGAAGCCTCTTGGACCTAGACTTGGCACTCCGGTACCGCTTGCCGTGCGGAAGCAGAGAGAACAGCCTATGACTAGGGTGGCTGGAGTCTTTGACAATGTTTAGGGCTTTCCTCTGACACTGCCTGATATAGAGGTTCTGGATGGCAGGAAGCTTGGCCCCAGTGATGTACTGAGCCGTTCGCACTACCCTCTGTAGTGCCTTGCGTTCGGAGGCCGAGCAGTTGGTAGTTTGTTGATGATGTGGACAGCAAGGAACTTGAAGCTCTCAACCTGCTCCACTGCAGCCCCATTGATGAGAATGGGGGCGTGCTCGGTCCTCTTTTTCCTGTAGTCCATAATCATCTCCTTTGTCTCGTTGAGGGAGAGGTTGTTGTCCTGGCACCACACAGCCAGGTCTCTGACTTCCTCCCTATAGCCTGTCTCATCATTGTCGGTAATCAGGCCTACCATTGTTGTGTCATCGGCAAACTTAATGATGATGTTGGAGTCGTCCCTGGCTGTGCAGTCATGAGGGAACAGGGAGTACAGGAGGGGACTGAGCACGCACCCGAGGGGCTCCTGTGTTGAGGATCAGCGTGGCGGATGTGTTGTTACCTACCCTTACCACCTGGGGGCGGCCTGTCAGGAAGTCCAGGATCCGGTTGCAGAGGGAGGTGTTTAGTCCCAGGGTCCTTAGCTTAGTGATGAGCTTTGAGGGCGCTATGGTGTTGAATGCTGAGCTGTAGTCAATGAATAGCAATCTCACATAGGTGTTACTTTTGTCCAGGTAGAAAAGGGCAGTGTGGAGTGCAATAGAGATTGCATCATCTGTGGATCTATTGGGGCGGTATGCAAATTAGGGTGGGTCTAGGGTTTCTGGGATAATAATCTTGATGTGAGCCATGATCAGCCTTTCAAAACACTTCATGGCTACAGACGTGAGTGCTACGGGTCGGTAGTCATTTAGGCAGGTTACCTTACTGTTCTTGGGCACAGGCACTATGGTGGTATGCTTAAAACATGTTGGTATTACAGACTTGGACAGGGAGAGGTTGAAAATATCAGTGAAGACACTTCCCAGTTGGTCAGCGCATGTTCGCAGTACACGTCCTGGTAATCCGTCTGGCCCTGCGGCCTTGTGAATGTTGACCTGTTTAAAGGTCTTACTCACATCGGCTGCGGAGAGCGTGATCACACAGTCTTCCGGAACAGCTGGTGCTCTCATGCATGTTTCAGTGTTATTTGTCTCGAAACGAGCATAGAAGTAGTTTAGCTCGCCTGGTAGGCTCGTGTCACTGGGCAGCTCTTGGCTGTGCTTCCCTTGGTAGTCTGTAATGGTTTGCAAACCCTGCCACATCTGACGAGCATCAGGGCCAGTGCAGTACGGTTCGAACTTAGTCCTGTATTGAAGCTTTGCCTATTTGATGGTTCGTCAGAGGGCATAGCGGGATTTCTTATAAGCCTCCGGGATAGAGTCCCGCTCCTTGAAAGCGGCAGCACTAGCCTTTAGCTCAATGCGGATGTTGCCTGTAATTCATGGCTTCTGGTTGGGGTATGTACGGTCACTGTGGGGACAACGTCATCGGTGCTCTTATTGATGAAGCCAATGACGGATGTGGTGTACTCCTCAATGCCATCGGAAGAATCCCGGAACATATTCCAGTCTGTGCTAGCAAAACAGTCCTGTAGCTTAGCGTCTGCTTCATCTGACCACTTTTTTTTATTGATCTAGTCACTGGTGCTTCCTGCTTAAAATGTTTGCTTGTAAGCAGGAATCAGGAGGATAGAATTATGGTCAGATTTGCCAAATGGAGGGCGAGGGAGGGCTTTGTATCCGTCTCTGTGTGTGGAGTAAAGATGCTCCAGAGTTTGTTTAAAAAAATAAAATAAATGTATCCTCTGGTTGCACATTTACCATGTTGATAGAAATGTATTAAAACGGATTTAAGTTTCCCTGCATTAAAGTCCCCGGCTACTAATAGCACTCCCTCTGGGTGAGCATTTTCTTGTTTGCTTATGGCGGAATACAGCTCATTCAATGCTGTCTTAGTGCCAGCCTCTGATTGTGGTGGTATGTAGACAGTTAAACTCTCTAGGTAGATAGTGTGGTCTACAGCTTTTCATGAGATACTCTACCTCAGGGGAGCAATAGCTCGAGACTTCCTTAGATATCGTGCACCAGCTGTTATTTACAAAAATACATAGTCCGCCGCCCCTTGTCTTACCAGACGCCGCTGTTCTATCCTGCCGGTACAGCGTATAACCAGCCAGCTGTATGTTGATAGTGTCGTTGTTCAGCCACGACTCCGTGAAGCATAAGATATTACAGTTTTGAATGTCCCTTTGGCAGTTTAATCTTGCGCGTAGGTCATCGATTTTATTCTCCAAAGATTGCACGTTTGCTAGCAAAATTGAGGGAATTGGGGGTTTATTCGATCGCCTACGAATTCTTAGAAGGCAGCCCTCCCTTTGGCCCCTTTTTCTCCGCCTCCTCTTCACGCAAATGACGGGGATATGGGCCTGTTACCGCGAAAGCAGTATATCGTTCGCGTCGGGCTCGTCAAGACTCTTTAATGGAAAAGTAGGATTCTACCAGTCCATGGTGAGTAATCGCAGTCCTGATGTCCAGAAGTTATTTTCGGTCATAAGATACGGTAGCGGCAACATTATGTACCAAATAAGTAACATGCTTCAGTATGTGGTTGGCATTGGGGAGCTCAGTGTTTCCTCTGCAGTCATTTTATCTGTGGCACTGCGCCACGGCAAAAATCATTGGCACCACGGCATAAAAATATGTAACTTGAAAAAATATTTCTGTTGAAGCGTACTTTGAAGATGCAAGAACAGTCCACATTTACTTTTCCTCTGCAAACAAAAGAAGTAATGAATAGAAAAATCTGACTACCCCATATTAGACAAGTTTATATATTTACCTAGTAGGCTTGGTGTTGTGTTCTACAGCCAGGTCATGTATGATACAAGTCGGTATTCGATGTCCATCCATGTCTGAGGACATCGGGAGATGACGTGGAAACCAGCCACTTGAGGAAACAGTGAGCACTGTTACCTTCAAGTAGGTTTCGGTTTTCCTAGAGTGTTGTGGATGGGTGTAAGCATCTGCCTCTTCCAAAGGTTGCAAGTTCGAATCCAGCAATAGAAAGTTGGTTTTCAGATTTCGTTTTATGCCTATCCCAAACCTTAACCCTTACCTTAACCATTGGAGTTAATGTCTAACCTTAACCTTAAAACACTTCGAAATGTAATGTTTGAGAAACATGGATGAACATCTAAATCTGACGTGAGACTGTGAGAGCTAGTTGGTGTTCTATGAGAGATAAATATTCCTCTTGAGGCGCATTCAAGTTACGAGTGCAATAGGGAGGGAAACATGCATTCTGACAAGTCAATGCACAACAATTCTTGCAATCGCAGGGAAAGCAGCAGTTTTTTAATTAATGGCCTTTGTTAAAATGGGGGAGTCCAAGCTTTTCGTTCCTACTTTATTTATTTCTCAACTCCTAAATATGCGGGAACTGCACATTTTCAACCCAGACTTTTTAGCAGCGGCATGGTTAAGCATGTTACCGCTCTGCAGTACACTGTGAGTGCATATGGGAGAGTGGGGCTAAATATAACACGGATCAATTGTAGGTAATTAGTAACTTGCCAGGTAATTAGTAAAATGCCACCCTACCTCAAAATATCTTTGGGTTATGTAAAAAATTGTGATGAGAATTATGACATTTTTAGAGTAGTGGCAACCAGGGAAAATCAAATAAAATGTTATTTGTCACATGCGCCGAATACAATGCTTACTTAAATTCCCTTAACCAACAATGCAGTTCAAGAAATAGAGTTAAGACATTTTTTTTTAATTTGGAGCATATTTGTGTGGGGTGGGGTATGGTGACATTAAG
>NC_092114.1:18777119-18802119 GCF_045679555.1 Salvelinus alpinus | reverse complement strand
CTACTATCCAGAATACAGACCTCTACTATAGAGAATACAGACCTCTACTATCCAGAATACAGACCTCTACTATCCAGAATACAGACCTCTACTATCCAGAGTACAGACCTCTACTATCCAGAGTACAGACCTCTAGTATCCAGAGTACAGATCTCTACTATCCAGAGTACAGACCTCTACTATCCAGAATACAGACCTCTACTATCCAGAATACAGACCTCTACTATCCAGAGTACAGACCTCTACTATCCAGAGTACAGACCTCTACTATCCAGAGTACAGACCTCTACTATCCAGAGTACAGACCTCTACTATCCAGAATACAGACCTCTACCATCCAGAATACAGACCTCTACTATCCAGAGTACAGACCTCTACTATCCAGAGTACAGACCTCTACTGTCCAGAGTACAGACCTCTACTATCCAGAATACAGACCTCTACTATCCAGAATACAGACCTCTACTATCCAGAATACAGACCTCTACTAATCCAGAATAGAGACTTCTACTATCCAGAATACAGACCTCTACTATCCAGAATAGAGACCTCTACTATCCAGAGAACAGACCTCTACTATCCAGAGAACATACCTCTACTATCCAGAGAACAGACCTCTACTATCCAGAATACAGACCTCTACTATCCAGAGTACAGACCTCTACTATCCAGAATACAGACCTCTACTATCCAGAATACAGACCTCTACTATCCAGAATACAGACCTCTACTATCCAGAGTACAGACCTCTACTATCCAGAGTACAGATCTCTACCATCCAGAGTACATACATCTACATCCAGAGTACAGACCTCTACTATCCAGAGTACAGACCTCTACTATCCAGAGTACAGACCTCTACTATCCAGAGTACAGACCTCTACTATCCAGAGTACAGACATCTACATCCAGAGTACAGACCTCTACTATCCAGAGTACAGACCTCTACTATCCAGAATACAGACCTCTACTATCCAGAGTACAGACCTCTACTATCCAGAATACAGACCTCTACTATCCAGAGTACAGACCTCTACTATCCAGAATACAGACCTCTACATCCAGAATACAGACCTCTACTATCCAGAATACAGACATCTACTATCCAGAGTTCAGACCTCTACTATCCAGAGTACAGACCTCTATTATCCAGAGTACAGACCTCTACTATCCAGAATACAGACCTCTACTATCCAGAATACAGACCTCTACTATCCAGAATACAGACCTCTACTATCCAGAGTACAGACCTCTACTATCCAGAATACAGACCTCTACTATCCAGAATACAGACCTCTACTATCCAGAATACAGACCTATACTATCCAGAATACAGACCTCTACTATCCAGAATACAGACCTCTACTATCCAGAATACAGACCTCTACTATCCAGAGTACAGACCTCTACTATCCAGAGTACAGACCTCTACTATCCAGAGTACAGACATCTACATCCAGAGTACAGACCTCTACTATCCAGAGTACAGACCTCTACTATCCAGAGTACAGACCTCTACTATCCAGAATACAGACCTCTACTATCCAGAATACAGACCTCTACTATCCAGAATACAGACCTCTACTATCCAGAGTACAGACCTCTACTATCCAGAATACAGACCTCTACTATCCAGAATACAGACCTCTACTATCCAGAGTACAGACCTCTACTATCCAGAATACAGACCTCTACTATCCAGAGTACAGACCTCTACTATCCAGAGTTCAGACCTCTACTATCCAGAATACAGACCTCTACTATCCAGAGTACAGACCTCTACTATCCAGAGTTCAGACCTCTCCTATCCAGAGTACAGACCTCTACTATCCAGAGTACAGACCTCTACTATCCAGAATACAGACCTCTACTATCCAGAGTACAGACCTCTACTATCCAGAGTTCAGACCTCTACTATCCAGAATACAGACCTCTACTATCCAGAGTACAGACCTCTACTATCCAGAATACAGACCTCTACTATCCAGAATACAGACCTCTACTATCCAGAATACAGACCTCTACTATCCAGAATACAGACCTCTACTATCCAGAATACAGACCTCTACTATCCAGAATACAGACCTCTACTATCCAGAATACAGACCTCTACTATCCAGAATACAGACCTCTACTATCCAGAATACAGACACTATTTCTACTTCTGCTGCCCTGTCTGTTCTGTGTGAAAACCGCAGTTTAAAGAGTGAACCACGGGAGTGAATGTGGCTGGTGAAGAGAGAGGGAGAGAATGAGAGGGAGGCCGAGGGGAAGAGGGGAGCAGGGGGCGTGTGGGGGTGATGATGACTGGTCTCAGGGTAAAGGTCAGCCCCCTTAGCCATGGTTTACTCCTGCTCTGGGAGCCAGTCACGACCCGGTCAGCGGAGGTTCAGGTGTCACTGGGATATGGCTGAGTGACGGGACCGAGACCTCTCCTCCTCTATCCTATGTGGAATCTTCAACCCCCCCCCCCACAAGCCTCCATAAACTAAACATTACCACAGCGTTTCACTCAGCAGGCTAGCAGACTGTGGTAGCACTCTGGAATTTGATGTATTCAGTCTACACTCACACACTGTGTGCCTGCTTCACACAACACTTATACAAACACCGGAAAACACACACACACACACACACACACACACACACACACACACACACACACACACACACACACACACACACACACACACACACACACACACACACACACACACACACACACACACACACACACACACGTGTATGGGTGGTGTGTGAAAGTGGTTTGTGTTAGACTGTGTCATGAGGATCTTACTGCTGATAGGTTGACAGCGTTGACCAGGCCAGAAAGCTAGAGTGTCTGGAGGCTAAATATGGTCAATGATGTCATGATGCTTTGTGAGCATGGTTGACTATGTCATAATGCTCCATATTGACAGAGCAACTATAGAATTATAAAGCTATATCATAATAAGATTGAAACCCTCTAAGCTACGGGGGGATCTCTTCCTACAATCTTGCACCGATTTCCTTCACTTTCAGCTCAAAGGAAGCGTGTTGTCCTCTTGCATCCAGCTGACCAGTTAATACTCAGCTGGGGTTCTATTTTTGTTTATTTTCACAGATTTTGTGTTTTGGAATATCCGGTATCCCTAGCATACTATGCTGTCACTATATAAATTATATAAGCATTTGTTGGGCAATTTACAACCAGTAGCCTGGGCCCGTCCGTTCTCACGTAACAGTAGGCCTATCAAACCAGACCAACGACAACAGAAGGCCTATCAAACCAGACCAACAACAGAAGGCCTATCAAACCAGACCAACGACAACAGAAGGCCTATCAAACCAGACCAACAACAGTAGGCCTATCAAACCAGACTGACAACAGAAGGCCTATCAAACCAGACCAACAACAGTAGGCCTATCAAACCAGACTGACAACAGAAGGCCTATCAAACCAGACCAACAACAGTAGGCCTATCAAACCAGACCAACAACAGTAGGCCTATCAAACCAGACCAACAACAGTAGGCCTATCAAACCAGACCAACGACAACAGAAGGCCTATCAAACCAGACTGACAACAGAAGGCCTATCAAACCAGACCAACAACAGTAGGCCTATCAAACCAGACCAACGACAACAGAAGGCCTATCAAACCAGACTGACAACAGAAGGCCTATCAAACCAGACTGACAACAGAAGGCCTATCAAACCAGACTGACAACAGAAGGCCTATCAAACCAGACTGACAACAGAAGGCCTATCAAACCAGACCAACAACAGTAGGCCTATCAAACCAGACCAACAACAGTAGGCCTATCAAACCAGACCAACGACAACAGAAGGCCTATCAAACCAGACTGACAACAGAAGGCCTATCAAACCAGACCAACGACAACAGAAGGCCTATCAAACCAGACTGACAACAGAAGGCCTATCAAACCAGACTGACAACAGAAGGCCTATCAAACCAGATTGACAACAGAAGGCCTATCAAACCAGACTGACAACAGAAGGCCTATCAAACCAGACCAACAACAGTAGGCCTATCAAACCAGACCAACAACAGTAGGCCTATCAAACCAGACCAACGACAACAGAAGGCCAATCAAACCAGACTGACAACAGAAGGCCTATCAAACCAGACCAACAACAGTAGGCCTATCAAACCAGACCAACGACAACAGAAGGCCTATCAAACCAGACTGACAACAGAAGGCCTATCAAACCAGACTGACAACAGAAGGCCTATCAAACCAGATTGACAACAGAAGGCCTATCAAACCAGACTGACAACAGAAGGCCTATCAAACCAGACCAACAACAGTAGGCCTATCAAACCAGACTGACAACAGAAGGCCTATCAAACCAGACCAACAACAGTAGGCCTATCAAACCAGACTGACAACAGAAGGCCTATGAAACCAGACCAACAACAGTAGGCCTATCAAACCAGACTGACAACAGAAGGCCTATCAAACCAGACTGACAACAGAAGGCCTATGAAACCAGACTGACAACAGAAGGCCTATCAAACCAGACTGACAACAGAAGGCCTATCAAACCAGACTGACAACAGAAGGCCTATCAAACCAGACTGACAACAGTAGGCCTATCAGACCAGACTGACAACTTCCTAACCTATTCTAAATTGTTCACAGATCATGACAATTAGCCAAAATAATTTGGCTATATTTAGTCTGCATGAAATTGTGCTTTGCTGGGGGGGTTATTGAGTGAATGATTCTGTAATGGTTGCAGTCCACAAAGATGGAATTGCATTGAATCAAATGTATCAGCTCCATTAATTTACCACCCATACGGTGGGGAGCTGCTAGCGGAAGTTCATGTGATCTCTGTGAAAGAAACCCCTTGACCATTGCTGACCATGTCATAATTCTAGTGTTCACAGGTTACCATGGTTAGTGATGTCATAATCACTTGTCAATGTGGTGGACTCTGTCTTAATGCTCCATTTCAATAGATCAGCCATTGACCATTGCTGACCAGGTCATAAAGCCAAAGTGTCGATAGGTTAACCAATGTTGACCACATGTCAGGATGTTTTGACCGGGGTTGATCGTGTCGTGACTTGCATTTAGGTTGACCGTTCCTGATGATATCATAACTGTGTCATAAAATTTGGGATATATCCTTATTTTCACCACCCTGTTGTCTGGTTGGATTGCCTGGGGAAACTGTGAATACACACTTACAGCTACAGACACAGGTGTAGGTAAAGAGAGAGAGAGAGAGAGAGAGAGAGAGAGAGAGAGAGAGAGAGAGAGAGAGAGAGAGAGAGAGTGTGCTTTAACCATTTGTACATTGTTACAACACTGCATATATATAATATGACATTTGTAATGTCTTTATTGTTTTGAAACTTCTGTATGTGTAATGTTTACTGTTCATTTTTATTGTTTATTTGACTTTTGTATATTACCTACCTCACTTGCTTTGGCAATGTTAACACATGTTTCCCATGCCAATAAAACCCCTTGAATTGAATTGAATTGAATTGAGAGAGGAGAGAGAGAGAGAGAGAGAGAGGAGAGAGAGAGAGAGAGAGAGAGAGAGAGAGAGAGAGAGAGAGAGAGAGAGAGAGAGAGAGAGAGAGAGAGAGAGAGAGAGAGAGAGAGAGAGAGAGAGAGAGAGAGAGAGAGAGCAGAATTAGGCCGATACCCACTAATTATCAAAATCCAGAAAAGAGCCGTTAAATTCTACAACCACCTAAAAGGAAGCGATTCCCAAACCTTCCATAACAAAGCCATCACCTACAGAGAGATGAACCTGGAGAAGAGTCCCCTAAGCAAGCTGGTCCTAGGGCTCTGTTCACAAACACAAACACACCCCACAGAGCCCCAGGACAACAGCACAATTAGACCCAACCAAATCATGAGAAAACAAAAAGATAATTACTTGACACATTGGAAAGAATTAACAAAAAAACAGAGCAAACTAGAATGCTATTTGGCCCTAAACAGAGAGTACACAGTGGCAGAATACCTGACCACTGTGACTGACCCAAACTTAAGGAAAGCTTTGACTATGTACAGACTCAGTGAGCATAGCCTTGCTATTGAGAAAGGCCGCCGTAGGCAGACATGGCTCTCAAGAGAAGACAGGCTATGTGCACACTGCCCACAAAATGAGGTGGAAACTGAGCTGCACTTCCTAACCTCCTGCCCAATGTATGACCATATTAGAGAGACATATTTCCCTCAGATTACACAGATCCACAAAGAATTCGAAAACAAATCCAATTTTGATAAACTCCCATATCTACTGGGTGAAATTCCACAGTGTGCCATCACAGCAGCAAGATTTGTGACCTGTTGCCACAAGAAAAGGGCAACCAGTGAAGAACAAACACCACTGTAAATACAACCCATATTTATGTTTATTTATTTTAACTTGTGTGCTTTAACCATTTGTACATTGTTACAACACTGCATATATATAATATGACATTTGTAATGTCTTTATTGTTTTGAAACTTCTGTATGTGTAATGTTTACTGTTCATTTTTATTGTTTATTTGACTTTTGTATATTACCTACCTCACTTGCTTTGGCAATGTTAACACATGTTTCCCATGCCAATAAAGCCCCTTGAATTGAATTGAATTGAATTGAGATAGAGAGAGAGAGAGAGAGAGACAGGGCTTAATAGAGAGAGAGTGAGAGAGAGAGAGAGAGAGAGAGAAAAAAAAAGCAAGATTTGTGACCTGTTGCCACAAGAAAAGGGCAACCAGTGAAGAACAAACACCATTGTAAATACAACCCATATTTATGCTTATTTATTTTAACTTGTGTGCTTTAACCATTTGTACATTGTTACAACACTGTATATATATAATATAACATTTGTAATGTCTTTATTGTTTTGAAACTTCTGTATGTGTAATGTTTACTGTTAATTTGTATTGTTTATTTCACTTTTGTATAATATCTACCTACCTTGCTTTGGCAATGTTAACACATGTTTCCCATGCCAATAAAGCCCCTTGAATTGAATTGAATTGAGAGAGAGAGAGAGAGAGAGAGAGAGAGAGAGAGAGAGAGAGAGAGAGAGAGAGAGAGAGAGAGAGAGAGAGAGAGAGAGAGAGAGAGAGAGAGAGAGAGAGAGAGAGAGAGAGAGAGAGAGAGAGAGAGAGAGAGAGAGAGAGGGCGAGACAAACACACACACAGCAGGCAAGCAGGGAAATCTAGTGAAGTAAGAGTGCTTAAGGCATTTCATATCAACCCCACAAAAAGTCTTCAAAAAGCAACCCACTACTACGAACAGTTACTGTTCCAGAATGCACCTCTTTAGAAGACAGACAGGAAGTTCTAACAGAGAGATGCCACCACTGTTCAGCTTAATAACGACAGAATATGTTGATCTCATTGCATAAACCAATGATTGTTCCCAAGGCACGTCAGTCCCGTAAAGGTTAAAGGGAAGCTATTCTAATCAGAGCCTCTTTATACAACAGCAGCTCAATAAGGTCAACTGGTGTCACAACATTCACAACAGGGAGGGTGTTTGTGTATGTGTGTGTGGGGGGGGCTCTCTTGTCTACCTTCATTCTCTCCCTTTCTGTATCTCTCTCTTTCTCTGTCATCTCATTTTGTCTCATTTTTGTGCTAGTGTAACACACATATTCTCAAACATACACACATGCTCCCTCTCTCTCTCTCTCTCTCTCTCTCTCTCCCCATTAAGCTCTCCTGCGCTCTCTCTCTCTCTCTCTCTCTCTCTCTCTCTCTCTCTCTCTCTCTCTCTCTCTCTCTCTCTCTCTCTCTCACACACACATACATACACACACATACACAAAACACACACACCGCGACACAGTGGCATGTGACGGGGTGATCCTTGGGCCGATCGGCTGTATTGATTATTGGGCCTGAGGAGGCTTGTGGAGCGGCAGCAGTAATTAGGCCTTTTTGGTGTGGATTAGCTGAGAGAAAAGGTCACCCACTCAACATTACTGGCAGGACAGGGAGGAGGGGGGAGGAAGGGGAGGAGGGTGGAGGAATGGTGGAGGAGGGGGAGGAGGGGGGAGAAGGAGAGGTGGCTGGACCCTAGATGGGATGACCATGATAGGCAGGGTCCATATACAGCCACTTGTTTTGTAACACAATGACTCACACTTGTTAATTCATACACTCGTATAAACGATACATTCACATTTAGTTGTTAAATGTTTTGTCTATTGCGAAGACGGCCTGTACACCCCTTCTTTTGAAGCTGTAGAGCTCCACCATACTGTGTCTTATGTGAATGTCTCTCTCTCTTCCTCTCTCTCTCGTTCTGCAGGATGAGATGGGTTCACAACCTGTAGTCCAGGGTTCAGAGTGTTTCTGAGAAGGTCATGACCCCCAGAGTGTAACCTGGACCAACATCTCTGACAGAGGCTTCTGGCTGCAGAGGGAAATGGAATGTTCCTTTTATTTTTTTTATTTTTTTAAATGTCCTCACATGTTTTCTCAGAGTAGAAAACATGTCTAACTAAACCTAACTAACCCTAACCCTAGCTCAATGTTGATGAGGAACTAAGGTGTTTGTAGAAAGTGTGTTTAGTTAGCTAGTCATCAGTGTATAGTCTATAGTGGGGACCTATGTGTGTTACTTGTCATTTAGAGGATTATATAAATGGAATTTACCCTAAAAGCTGTTAGAAATATACTGGTGTACTGAAATATGTACAACAATGTCATGAAATATCTCCATATATTAATGAAGAACTGTAGGGGAATCTGTTTTTAACAATTTAGCTGTTTAATCATTTACATTCTCCCTCCTACATCATGGCTATAACTGGACTCAAATATAGGATTACTGACTTAAATACAAACTACTGAACAAAAATATAAACACAACATGCAATCATTTCAAAGATTTTACTGAGTTACAGTTCAAATAAGGAAATCAGTTAATTGAAATAAATAAATTAGGCTCTAATCTCTAGATTTCAGTAGTAGTACTGGCAGTAGGAATACAGATATGCATCTGTTGGTCACAGATACCTTTAAAAAAAAGTAGGGGCGTGGATCAGAAAACCAGTCAGTATCTGGTGTGACCAGAATTTGCCTCATGAAGCACGACACATCTCCTTCACATAGAGTTGATCAAGCTGTTGATTGTGGCCTGTGGAATGTTGTTCCACTCCTCTTTAATGCGAAGTTGCTGGATATTGGCGGGAACTGGAACACGTTGTTGTACACGTCAATCCAGAGCATCCCAAACATGTTCAATGGGTGACATGTATGGTGAGTATGCCGTCCATGGAAGAACTGGGACATTTTCAGCTTCCAGGAATTGTGTACAGATCCTTGCGACATGGGGCCGTGCATTATCATGCTGAAACATGAGGTGATGAATGACACGACAATGGGTCTCTGGATCTCGTCACGGTATCTCTGTGCTTTCAAATTGCCATCTATAAAATGCAACTGGGTTTGTTGTCTGTAGCTTATGCCTGCCCATACCTTAACCCCACCGCCACCATGGCGCTCACCCACACGATGTCATACACATGGTCTACGATTGTGAGACCAGTTGGACGTGCTGCCAAATTCTCTAAAACGATGTTGGCGGCAGCTTATGGTATAGAAATTAACATTATATTCCCAGGCAACATTTCTGGTGGACATTTGCAAAATTGCAAACCTTGAGACATCTGTGGCATTGTGTTGTGTGACAAAACTGCAAATGTTAGAGTGGACTTTTCTTGTCCCCAGCACAAGGTGCACCTGTGTAATGATATTGCTGATATTGCTGTTTAATCAGCTTCTTGATATGCCACACCTGTCAGGTGGATGGATTATCTTGGCAAAGGAGAAATGCTCATTAACAGATTTGTAAACAAATTTGTGCACAACATTTGAGAGAAATACGCTTTTTGTGCATATGGAACATTTCTGGGATCTTTTATTTCAGCTCATGAAACATATGACCAACACTTTACATGTTGATTTTATATTTTTGTTCAGTGTAGATAGTGTATTACTTGGCAGTACTTGCCTAACCACCATACGATCATTCTACTGTGCATGAGTCAGGGAGAGGGAGCTCAGTGCTTGTGCAAAGCTGCAGCGCTCCTAGTGGAAAGATCATGCAAGCGTCTCAGAACTTATCCTGGCAAAATTCCCAGATGGGGAGAGACTTGTGGGTTAACATAATGAGTGTGTATGGGTGTGAGTTGGCACTTCCTGTGTGTGTGTACATGCACGTTCTCCCACCCATACGTGTATAGTTTCTATGCAGATGTGTTTGACCTCTCCAAGTGTATATTGTCTCTCCAATTGTAAAGAAATGAGATGGCTGGACTGAGGAGGGCCCGCGTGTTGCCGGTTCCTGCTCCACCACTTTGTTTTGGCTAGTTTTGCATAAATCTTTACTTTGTTTGCTCATAATGTTCATGCAATAATTTCCTACGACCGACAAACATGAATTGGAGCATGAATTGGAAGCTACACATGTATATCTCAGCCTCCCAGATCTGGAATAGTACATTCACTCCAGCGGGCTGACCTGTTGCTGCTGACGAAGATGCCAGAAGGCAACGAGGAAGAGGAAGGAAAGGGGGAGTCCAAGCTGAAAAGACCGGCTACACGGCCCCCTCTTCCTACTGTCCTGATGGCTCATGTCCAATCGCTGGAAAATACACTTTGAGAACTCAGAGCAAGGCTTCAATCAAAGAGGGGGATCAGGGAATGCTGTGTCTTCATTTTTACTGAGACATGGCTTACGGACAATACACTTGACTCTGCTATTCAACCAGACGGCTTCTGGTAAGAGTCGGGGGGATGGGTATGTTTCCTCATGAACAACTCCTGGTGTACCAAAGTTAAAAACATCCACCCAGGACTGAGCCATCAACATTGAGGAATATACATTGTCAGTCACAGGCTTCATTAGGAAATGTGTTGATGACGTTGTACCCACAATAACAATCTGGACACCCCAACCAAAAACCCTGGATGAACGGAAAAAACGGTATCATGCTGCAAGCCCGTACTGCAGTATTCTGTGTCAGCAGAACAAACCCTGATGACTCAGTGGCGTTCGACGTGTACAAGGTAAGCAGGTACGAGCTCCACAAATCCATCTGGGGCGCAAAAAGACAATACAGACTGAAACTTGAATTGATGTTTGACAACTCAGATTTGCGTCGCAAGTGGTAAGGACTACAGACTAGCACAGACTACAAAGGAAAATCCACCTGTGCGGTGCCCACCAAAGCCTCCCTCCCAGACGAGCTTAACACAGTCTATGCTTGCTTCGAGGCAGACAACACCGAGCCATCCAGGAAGACTCTAGCTTCTCCGGACAACCAGGTGCTTTCGATCTTCAAGGCTGACGTGGCGAAAACTCTCAAAGGAGTGAATACTCACAAAGCCCAGATGACATCCCTGGCTGTGTCCTCAGAGTGTGTGCTGACCAGCTGGCGTGCATATTCTCTGACATCTTCATCCTGTTTCTGTCCCAGGCTGTGGTCCCCACATGCTTTAAGGAGACTACCCTTGTCCCAGTGCCCAATAAAAAGAACGTGACATGCCCAAATGACTATCGCCACATCGTGCTCACCTCGGTCATCAGGAAATGCTTTAAGAGGCTGTCATGGCCCACATCAAGGTCAGCATGCCAGGCACACTGGACCCACTCCAATTGACCTACCGCTCCAACAGATCCACGGAGATACCATTTCCATTGCTATTCATACGGCCGTAACACATCTGGACAAGAGAAACACCTATGTGAGAATGCTGTTCATTAACTACAGTTCAGCATTCAACACTAGTGTTCCCTCCAAACTCGACACCAAGCTCAGAGCCCTGGGTTAAGACACCACAATCTGCAACTGGATCTTGGACTTCTTGACGGGCAGACCACCACAGGCTGTGAGGATTGGCAACAACACCTCCCCCACACTCCCTTTTAACACAGGGCCACCCCAGGGGTGTCCTCAGTCCTCTGCTGTACTTCCTGTTCACCCACAACTGTGTGGCTTTGCACGACACCAACTCCATCTGCAAGTTTGCTGAAGACACCACGGTTGTAGGCCTGATAACCAACAACAACGAGTCAGCCTATAGGGAGGAGGTAAGTGAACTGGCATTGTGGTGTCATGACAACAAACTCTCCCTCAACGTCAGCAAAACAAAGGAGTTGATTGTTGACTTCAGGAAGCAGAGGAGGGAACATGCCCCAATCCACCTCAATGGTACTGTAGTAGAGAGAGTCATTTGTTTTAAGTTCCTCTGCATCCACATCACTGATGACTTGTCATGGACAAACATCACCACCACTGTTGTCAAGAGGGAGCAACAGCATCTCTACGTCCTAACACGGCTGAAGAAATTCGGAATGCTGCCCCGGTTCCTCTCCAAATACATCCGCTGCATCATCGAGAGCATCCAAACCAGTTGCATCACGGCCTGGTACGGGAATTGCTTTGTCCATGACTGCAGCGGGTGGTGACGACGAGCCAGTTCATCACTGGGCCATTGCTTCCACCCATCCTGGACATTTACTGGAAACGGTGCTTGAGGTAGGCACGCAGCATCATCAAGGACCCCACACAGCCCAGCCATGAACTGTTTTCTCCCTTACCATTTGACAGACGGTATCGGAGCATGAGGTCTGATAACAACAGGCTCACAGAACACTTGAACTGGACTGACCCCCTGCACTGATTCTCTGCACCTTAGCACACATCACAACTGCTGCTACCAGCCTCCTGTTACCCTGCTCAATTCAAACACTTTCCCCATCCCTCCTTCCCCAATACACTTGGAAATATTGTACTATAAATTGTGCCTTCCTGTATTATACTTATGGTAAAATGTAGATTATATTCTACTGCCATTTACTTTATGTTTGTATTCTTATCTTTTACTATTTCTTATTGTTGTTGATTGTCGAGAAGGAACCTGCAAATATGCATTTTGTTGGACTATGTATACCATGCATATATCCCATATACTCTACTAAAAAAACTTGAAACTGTCTCTCCAAGTGTGTACAGTATATTGTCTGTAAATGTCAGTGAAGATGCCAGGGAACACAGACATGAAGAAGTGTATTGGTCTGCTGCCTGTCTGTCTGTGGATGTGAGGCGACAGAGCAAGACACCATACAGGTAAAGGCCAAACAAACAGAGGATCAGTTCCAACAGCCAAAACCAACCACAACCATCCACAACCAGCCAAAACCAGCCACAACCAACCACAACCATCCACAACCAGCCACAACCAGCCACAACCAGCCACAACCAGCCACAACCAGCCACAACCAGCCAAAACCAGCCACAACCAGCCACAACCAGCCACAACCATCCACAACCAGCCAAAACCAGCCACAACCAGCCAAAACCAGCCAAAACCAGCCAAAACCATCCAAGACCAGCCACAACCATCCACAACCATCCACAACCAGCCACAACCAACCACAACCATCCACAACCAGCCACAACCAGCCACAACCAGCCACAACCAGCCAAAACCAGCCACAACCAGCCACAACCAGCCACAACCATCCACAACCAGCCAAAACCAGCCACAACCAGCCACAACCATCCACAACCAGCCAAAACCAGCCACAACCAGCCAAAACCAGCCAAAACCAGCCAAAACCATCCAAGACCAGCCACAACCATCCACAACCAGCCACAACCAGCCACAACCATCCACAACCATCCACAACCAGCCACAACCATCCACAACCAGCCACAACCAGCCACAACCATCCACAACCAGCCACAACTAGCCACAACCATCCACAACCAGCCAAAACCAGCCACAACCAGCCAAAACCAGCCACAACCAGCCACAACCAAAACCCAGAGAAGAATTAAGTTATCCCTAGACATTGATCTGAGGTCAGTTAGCTTTTTTGCTTTGTAATGGTTATGATTAAGATTAAGTTAAGGAAAGCTAATCTCAGATCTGTGCCTAAAGAATATTTCTACTCGGAGGCCAAAACTTTCCTTGAGCAACTCTCCTCCCCTTCCCCACACAAAATATACATGAAAATATTAATTCTGTTATTGTTAAATATGTAAATTTATAGCAGGATAGAGAAAGTCACCTTGAAGCCACCTACAAGAGTTTAAAAGGCTGTGTTGCCCTTGGGAAATGGAAGTATGTACATTTATATAATTTGATATGTAACCTAAACTTGTTTGTGTAATGTTTGAAAATTGTGTTGATTTGTTGCATTATATATTGGGACTGTAGATTCAGTTGTCATAGTAGTAGGTTGGTGGGATTTTGCTTGGATTTTGTAGCTTGGATAGTTGTGTTATGATTTTGTTGCCATGGTATTAATGCGTGGCTAAGTTGACGTGACCTCACCAGGATAGACCCAGAATAGACCAAGCATAGACCCTTTCAGAGGAGTCTATCTGGACTCTGCAGGGATCCTGCATTCCAGAGTTCACCAGGGGGTCAAAAGTGTCACCACATACATCACAGCTGTAGGAGAATGGCACACACGGTTGCCATGGCAATCGGCCATTTTTGCTGCAACAGAAGAGAAACAGACAGACACAAGGATTGTGTGTGTGTGTGTTTCCCTCTCACCAAGGCACCTGTGTGTGTCTTCCTTGTTTGATTTCTGTAGGCTATCTGTGTTCTCAGCTGCTCTCCACTGAACCAGGAAAAGGGGAGCTAATATGAGGATGGTGTACGATTAGACCGTTTTGGACCCTGGAAACATTTTGTTTTAACATTACTGCTAGATAAAGGTAGCACTCCTTCTCTGTTGTCTTATATACCATAACTTAGTGATGAAATATCCATGGTGAGAATCCGTCATCACCCCATCAACAAAGCAACCGTACCCTTCCTAAATGTTCCAACATCCAAATGGAAAACTGCCTGTTTCCCTGGTAACCAAACCCGCTCGCTTTGTCATGGAATGAAGGCGGTGGAGGCTGGGGGGCCGGGGGGCACGACATCACACTGACCTCTGCCTGACCTCTAGGTGTGGGCGCTGATTGGTTTCCTGTTCTTCCAGACCAAGCATTCTGATTGTCTCTCCGCGAGCACAAAGACGAGGTTTACTAAATATAACGTTCACTACTTAGAGTATGGAAAATACAGGATGGGGATTCCTTTCTTAACTTATTCTAGATGTGTGAATGTCTGATAGAGGTGTACATACACAGATTTCAGTGGCAAATGTCCTAACAGAGAATGTTCTTGGTATGTATTTTAGAGACTTGAGGTGCTGTTTGCTTGAACTCCTCAAACACTCACTGTGGAAGACATTCTGCCCTCTACTGCCCCTAGAGGAGGAGAGAGCGAGAGAGAAAGAGATCAGGGAGAGAGAGAGAGAGTGACACAAATAATAAAAGAGAGAAAGAGAAAGAAAGAAAAAGTGAATGGAGAGAAATAGAGCACCAGGAGATATAGACAGTGTTTACAGGGGGCAGAGCAGTAAGATGGTGATAAGGAAGCAATAGCGTTGGAGAAAGGAAAGAAACACAGAGAGAGGAGGGGGGAGGTACAGTCGTGGCCAAAAGTTTTGAGAATGACACAAATATTAATTTCCGTCATTAATTTCCATGTATTTTTTTTCTTCAGGGAAGAACAATAAAGGCTAGAAAAACTCCTGAACAACTCCATATGATTAGCCCTACTGTCTCTCTCTCAATGCCTCCATCCACCATCTCCCTACCTCCATCGCCTTACCAAGCATCTCGAATGGCAGCTGCCGTGTGAGACAGCAGTGGAAGGCATTGCATCACAGTACAAGAGCGTCACTGTAGTACCTGGTTCGAATCCAGGCTGTATCACATCCGGCTGTGATTGGGAGTCCCATAGGGCGGCGCACAGTTGGCAAAGCGTCGTTCGAGTTAAGGCTTGGCCGAAGTAGGTCGTCATTGTAAATAATAATTTGTAGTTAACTGACGTGCCTAGTTAATTATTTTTTTTTTAAACAGCTACGTGAAAAAATGATCAACTGCCATTTTATTTCAATTTGCTCCTGTCATTGTTATCTGTATTTCCTTCCAGCTCTGTTCGTCATCTGGCTATAATCTCTTTTGGATTCCTATTGATGATATCACAGACTCTCTATTGTTCTATTATGTTTATGGAATCAGGCTGATGCTGTTGTGGGTTTAGCAGTTTGTGCTGAATAGACCCTGTCACATGGGCAGCGATACCATCTGATTTGATAAAGAGGACTATGACAGAATAATACGCATTATCTTAAAGTGTGTGTGTGTTATCAGATGTATTTTATTTACCAACCCATATTAAATACATTACAATCGCTATTATCTACATGTAATGAACAGCACGCACGCCTCTTGCTTAACAGTATATTGTCTTCGCTCACAAAACCTTATTGGTAATTGATCTTGAGTCCTTTGTCAAACATTTTTGAAAGCCCTCTTGAAAAAACCTTAGCCAGCTGTACCACTGAAAAATACATTTGAAGGCGTGGGTTGGTCGTATTTCAAGATGAGGGGTTAGTTGTACCTATTGAACCCAGTTACATACAGTAGTCTCTTCAGTCTGTGTGAAGGGGGAGCACTGTGGGTCAGTTTGTGTGAAGGGGGAGAACTGTGGATCAGTCTGTGTGAAGAGGGAGAACTATGGGTCAGTCTGTGTGAAGGGGGAGAACTATGGGTCAGT
This sequence comes from Salvelinus alpinus, assembly GCF_045679555.1. Taxonomy (NCBI): domain Eukaryota; kingdom Metazoa; phylum Chordata; class Actinopteri; order Salmoniformes; family Salmonidae; genus Salvelinus; species Salvelinus alpinus. Next base: position 18,785,494 of record NC_092114.1, on the reverse strand, counting down.
CTGTGTGAAGGGGGAGCACTGTGGATCAGTCTGTGTGAAGGGGGAGCACTGTGGATCAGTCTGTGTGAAGGGGGAGAACTATGGGTCAGTCTGTGTGAAGGGGGAGCACTGTGGGTCAGTCTGTGTGAAGGGGGAGAACTATGGGTCAGTCTGTGTGAAGAGGGAGAACTATGGGTCAGTCTGTGTGAAGAGGGAGAACTATGGGTCAGTCTGTGTGAAGAGGGAGAACTATGGGTCAGTCTGTGTGAAGAGGGAGAACTATGGGTCAGTCTGTGTGAAGAGGGAGAACTATGGGTCAGTCTGTGTGAGGGGGGAGCGCTGTGGGTGTGAAGGGGGTTAGATGTATGATGTCAAACAGACATATTTATATTAATCTAACACTCCGGGAGAAGAAGGAGGGTTCTATTCACCTTATTTAAGAACCAGGAAACAAAACAATATCCGAACGTTCTGTTTTGTAGAGGACTTCCTTTGTGGCGCTCTTGCCGTTTCGCAAACATTAGCTAGCAAGCTCAAAATGTTGTGCCATCATTCCAAGAAAAACCTTTCAAAGTCGAATGGCAGTCTGTGCCACATCCACAGATCACTCTGGAGTGGGAGGACAATATGAAAAAATGTCACATATCACCTACGAAGACACCTTCAAATATTTAGTCTCTCGGAGTGGCTGGGTCAGAGATGAGGAGCTACAAAAGCACAGAGGCATATCAATACCTCCACAGCGGCAAAGTTGGGCGGGTGCTTATTCACTGTTTTGAGGATGACAAAGTAAAACACATCATCATTCTGTCTGGATTCTTGTATCATCTGTTGGCACGGTGGCAACTGCAGGGTGTTCTTGTGTTACAGGGCAGGGTAAGTATTGCAGTCATGCAGCTGTAATACTATGGAAGGTAGCTAGCTCGCTGGCTTTTTGTTTATCATAACCCTTTCTATGACTGACACGTTGACGTTAGCTAGTTACTTAGCTAGCTAGCTAATTGTGATGATACCATATCACTGACCAGAACTGACAACGTTAACTATTACAACATGCGCACACAGTTCTTGGTTTTAATGGCTCATTGTGTAAGTATATCAGTCTAATCTTGAATGGCAATGAGGTAGGTACAGAAGCAAGGTGAGTTTTACAATCAAATAGGAAATTACCAACCTAAACCTACTAGTTAAAAGGGAATTGTGTAAACTAGCCAACTGTGAACACCATGTAAACTAATGTTCTGTACTATAATTGACTATTGTAACAGTAGTGTTTTGGTGAAGGTGCAGAATGCTGTGTATGGAGGGTTGACAGGGGTGGCCTGTACAGATGAGCAATGCCAGTGGAACTCAGGGACGCAGCGGACAAACCAAGTGAACTCAGGGACAAACCAAGTGAAGAGTTCTCTGACAGCACCCTAGCCACTTCTCCATCTCTACCTCCAGCTCCTGTGTACCACTCCCACAACGCACTTAAGAAGAGTTTGGAAGGGGCCAATGTTCCAGCTCAGTCATCAGGTTCCAGCAGCATTCACACAGCTACAGAAGCCTCATGGTGAACAAGGCATCAACATGCAGTGTCAGAAATGCTTGTCATTTTATGATGTTTAAGTTAAGCTGGAGGAGTGTAATGTGCCAGCTTGGAGGAGGTTACTAAAGCACAGAGTGCCTCCCATGCCTGGTTTGACGCACGTAAACTTCGGATGAATTCCAGTCAGGCAGACTGTCCAAATATGTTCATCTATGTGGTATCTAGGGGCCTAATACTTCCGTGTTTTTAAATAGTTCCTATATTTTGTGCCTTGTAAAGCTCTCTGTCAGCTCTACCTTATTATCCAAGCACAACTCTTGATTGCTGTTTTTTTCTGTCTTCATATGCACATTTACCTGATTATATTTGTATAATTCTCTGTGTTTTTTTTATGTCTTGCCTTGTACAGCGCTCTTCATACATGTTTATCTAATGCCTACGGATAACTCCTTATGATATAGGAATATGTTTTATTGTACCTTGTATAGCTCTTTCTTTTCATATGACACTTCATGAACTTACCTCAGCATACCATCATTCATCTTGCACTTGGCAAATGATGGTGTTAAGAAAAACACTATGAAATTCAGCTTTGTTGACATTTTCTTTGATACTTAACATTTTGAAATGAAGGACTAGGAGGCACGTCTAAGGGTTTCAAATGTGTTTTCAGTTTGATTCTGGGTTTGGTTTTAAAAGGGCAAGAAAACAGTATGGCACTTCATAAACAGTTGTCTTCCCTCTTGGTCTGTTAGAGACATGTTGGTGTTGAAGAAAATGTATTTGAAATAGATTGAAGAAGGGATGATAGCTGCACCTATTGGATGCCTGTAATTATCAGGAAGTTACAGTACATTTTTAATGTAGGAACATTAAAATGATTCAGATTCAATTGGAAACTATATATACACACAGTATATAAAGTTACATTTCATATGTATGAACATTCTCACTGCTCACTCGGCATCCTCATGGATGATCTCACCTTGCATGTTAACAAGGGCTGCACAGATTCTAAGGACTTTGTCCATTTTGTGCGTCAGGTAGATGGGAACAGTCTGGGAGAGGATTGTGAACACCTTGAGTCATCTGATAACTCTCTCAACATGTATACGTACATTAGCTATCCTTCTCGTGCTTGTGACATCCTCGGCAGACAGTTGGTCTCCTTTCTGGGTGAAGGCAAGGTTTACCTTCCTCTCATACAGCAGATCTCGGATGGTGAAGCCCCTGTCTGCCATAACTTCATCGCCAGGCCTAAGGTAGTCCAGGAAGCCAGAGTTTTGGGTGATGAACTTGTCACTGTATTTGCCTCCATCTGCAGGAGAAATTAACATAATGAGTCCACATGGAGAAATGGCAACCAAATACTGTAGAGTATTTCTGGAATAATAGTGGCTGTATGACTCCCCTCTGGAATTTAGATTGTGTGCTTTCTGAAGAGTGGTTTCGGAGCAATTGATGATTCAAGTGGTGTTGGGGAACTTCTCTTTGAAGCACTGAGGCATTGTGTTCTGGATTGTCTCCCTCGGCAGCCATGGAATGTAGATCCTCCATTGTGTCAATCCAGTAGGAAACGATTCTGCTCACTATTTCCCGGGACACAGCAAAGCATTCAGCAAGATCACCCTGGAATAGATTCAGCTTCAGCTTCATCAAGGTTATCAGTATTTGATCAGTGATATGTATTTTGAAGTTAGACATGTAGAATTTCTGCAGAAACGCTACATGGTCAAAGACAACACTATGAGGAAGGCCAGGATACAACACTGAGCTAGTGTCATTCCTCAGGATGGTGTGGGTCAATGGCTCTGCACCACCACATATTTTAAATGTATTTTTATTTAACCTTTATTTAACCTCTCTAGGGTATGTGGGACGGTAGCGTCACACCTCGTCAACAGCCAGTGAAACTGCAGGGCTCCAAATCCAAAACAACAGAAATCCCATAATTAAAATTCCTCAAACATACAAGTATTTTACACCGTTTTAAAGATACACTTGTTGTAAATCCAGCCACAGTGTCCGATTTCAAAAAGGCTTCACGACGAAAGCACACCAAACGATTATCTTAGGTCAGAGCCAAGTCACAGAAAAACACAGCAATTTTTCCAGCCAAAGAGAGGAGTCACAAAAAGCAGAAATAGAGATAAAATGAATCACTAACCTTTGATAATCTTCATCAGATGACACTCATAGGACTTCATGTTACACAATACATGTATGCTTTGTTCGGTAAAGTTCATATTTATATCCAAAAATCTGAGTTTACATTGGCGCGTTATGTTCAGTAGTTCCAAAACATCAGGTGATTTTGCAGAGAGCCACATCAATTTACAGAAATACTCATGATAAACATTGATAAAAGATACAACTGTTGAATACATGGAATTTTAGATCCACTTCTCCTTAATGCAACCGCTGTGTCAGATTTAAAAAAAAACAGATATCCGCCATGTTGTGTAGTCAACAGAAGTCAGAAATAACATTATAAATATTCACTTACCTTTGATGATCTTCATCAGAATGCATTCCCAGGAATCCCAGTTCCACAATAAATGTTGGTTTTGTCCGATGAAGTACATAATTTATGTCCAAATACCTCTTTTTGTTCGCGCGTTTAGACCAGTAATCCAAATTCATGACGCGCGATCACTAGGTGCAGACAAAAAGTCAAAAAGTTCCGTTACAGTCCGTAGAAACATGTCAAACGATGTATGGAATCAATCTTTTTAACATAAATCTTCAATAATGTTCCAACCGGAGAATTCCTTTGTCTTCAGAAATGCAATGGAACGCAAGCTAACTCTCTCATGTGAATGCGCATGGTCAGCTCGTGGCTGCTGGCAGACCTCTGACTCATTCCCCTCTCATTCGCCCCCACTTCACATTAGAAGCCTCAAACAAGGTTCTAAAGACTGTTGACATCTAGTGGAAGCCTTAGGAAGTGCAATATGACCAAATTTCCACTGTATCTTGGATAAGCAAAGAGTTGAAAAACTACAAACCTCAGATTTCCCACTTCCTGGTTGGATTTTTTCTTAGGTTTTTGCCTGCCATATGAGTTATGTTATACTCACAGACATCATTCAAACAGTTTTAGAAACTTCTACTAATAATATGCATATCCTAGCATCTGGCCCTGAGTAGCAGGCAGTTTACTCTGGGTACGCTTTTCATCCGGGCGTGAAAATACTGCCCCCTACCCAAGAGAGGTTAACCAGGTAGGCTAGTTGAGAACAAGTTCTCATTTACAACTGCGACCTGGCCAAGGTAAAGCAAAGCAGTGTGACACAAAAACAACACAGAGTTACACATGGAATAAACAAACATACAGTCAATAACACAATAGAAAAAGTCTATATACAGTGTTTGCAAATGAGGTAAGATAAGGGAGGAAAGGCAATAAATAGGCCATAGTGGCAAAATAATTACAATTTAGCAATTAAACACTGGAGTGATAGATGTGCAGAAGATGAATGTGCAAGTAGAGATACTGGGGTGCAAAGGAGCAAAATAAATAAATAACAGTATGGGGATGAGGTAGTTGGATGGGCTATTTACAGGTGGGCTATGTACAGGTGCAGTGATCTGTGAGCTGCACTGACCGCTGGTGCTTAAAGTTAGTGAGGAAGATATGGAACTCCAGCTTCAGTGATTTTTGCAATTCGTTCCAGTCATTGGCAGCAGAGAACTGGAAGGAAAGGCGGCCAAAAGAGGGATTGGCTTTGGGGGTGATCAGTGAAATATACCTGCTGGAGCGCGTGCTACGCTTGGGTGCTGCTATGGTGACCAGTGAGCTGAGATAAGGCAGGGCTTTACCTAGCAAAGACTTATAGATGACCTGGAGCCAGTGGGTTTGGTGACGAATATGAAACGAGGGCCAGCCAACGAGAGCATACAGGTCGCAGTGGTGGGTAGTATATGGGGCTTTGGTGACAAAGCGGATGGTACTGTGATAGACTGCATCCAATTTGCTGAGTAGAGTGTTGAAGGCTATTTTGTAAATGACATCGCCGAAGTCAAGGATCGGTAGGATGGTCAGTTTTACGAGTGTATGTTTGGCAGCATGAGGCAGCATGAGTGAAGGATGCTTTGTTGCAAAATAGGAAGCCAATTCTAGATTTAATTTTGGATTGGAGATGCTTAATGTGAGTCTGGAAGGAGAGTTTACAGTCTAACAAGACACCTAGGTATTTGTAGTTGTCCACATATTCTAAGTCAGAACCGTCCAGAGTAGTGATGCTAGACGGGCGGGCAGTTGTGGGCAGCGATCAGTTGAAGAGCATGCATTTAGTTTTACTTGCATTTAAGAGCAGTTGGAGGCCACGGAAGGAGAGTTGTATGACGTTGATGCTCATCTGGAGGTTAGTTAACACAGTGTCCAACGAAGGGCCAGAAGTATACAGAATGGTGTCGTCTGCGTAGAGGTGGATCAGAGACTCACCAGCAGCAAGAGGGACATCATTGATGTATACAGAGAAAAGAGTCTGCCCGAGAATTGAACCCTGTGGCACCCCCATAGAGACTGCCAGAGGTCCGGACAACAGGCCCTCCGATTTGACACACTGAACTCTGTCTGAGAAGTAGTTGGTGAACCAGGCGAGGCAGTCATTTTAGAAACCAAGGCTGTTTAGTCTGCCGATAAGAATGTGGTGATTGACGGAGTCGAAAGCCTTGGCCAGGTCGATGAATACGGCTGCACAGTATTGTCTCTTATCGATGACGGTTTTGATATCGTTTAGGACCTTGAGCGTGGCTGAGGTGCACCCATGACCAGCTCGGAAACCAGATTGCATAGCGGAGAAGGTACGGTGGGATTCGAAATGGTCGGTGATCTGTTTGTTAACTTGGCTTTCAAAGACCTTAGAAAGGCAGGGTAGGATAAATATAGGTCTGTAACAGTTTGGGTCTAGAGTGTATCCCCCTTTGAAGAGGGTGATGACCGCAGCAGCTTTCCAATCTTTGGGGATCTCAGACGATTCGAAAGAGAGGTTGAACAGGCTAGTAATAGGGGTTGCAACAATTTCGGCTGATAATTTGAGAAAAAGAGGGTCCAGATTGTCTAGCTCTGCTAATTTGTAGGGGTCCAGATTTTGCAGCTCTTTCAGAACATCAGCTATCTAGATTTGGGTGAAGGAGAAATGGGGGAGGTTTGGGCAAGTTGCTGTTGGGTGTGCAGGGCTGTTGACCAGGGTAGGGAAGGGCAAACATTGGGTTTGTTTGTGGCAGGTGGGCTTGTTGACTGGTTCTCTTGACACATAGCTATAATCAGTCAGTGAGTCCCATTGAGTATCAGCATATTTATGCTACGGTGCCATTGGCACACTCAGATCAGACTCTGCATCACCACAGTTGTCTTCATCTGTTAAACAAACATAAGAGAACACAAGTTTAATTAACACAATAAATACACAGACAGCCAACTGGTCATGGTTAGAAAAATAAATAAACACATAGCTAGTTAGACATGTCATGAGCATCACCAGTGGCATGCCAGCAATGATGGGATAATGATGGCATGGGGGAGACATTGTCAGACAGAAGTTGTTGGATAGCTAACAATGTAGGGACTAACTAGCTAGGCTAGTTAACTGGAACCACTGTATCAGATGGGGTGCCCTGAAGCTAGCCAGCTAAGTGAGTAAGCTAGGCAACAGTTAGCTAGCTACAGTATGTTATGACTTAGGAGTGGCTACTAACTAGTAACATAATTAGCCAAGCTAGCTAACTTCTGCCTGATGCAGGACACCCATCTGTGACGATAGCTAGCGAGTCGCAGCTAGCTAACAGCTACCTGTATGTGTTGATGTCCTGATGAGATGTCACCTCTTGGTTTGTACTGGAGCATAATAGCCCAGCCACTTCTCAGGAAAGGGTGCTCTTCAGTCGGACTCTTGTCCACGAAGTGATAGAATCACACATAGGGTTGGTTTTCGTGTTTTTTTTCAAGTGCAATGCTTTGAGCCAAAGCTGAAGAGACTCCTTGTCCTTGGGAGGTGGGTGCAAATCAAAACGCGCCTCACAACTGCACTCGCTCCTCAAAACCCTCCTGCTCCATGAACAGCCTCCATTTCTGCCAGTTCTTGTGGCATCCCCTTACCGAACATAAAATGCCCATTTTGCGTGAATCCATGTTTGGAAAGGTGTGAGAAGCGATACTGAGTTAGTTAGCTAGCTGCGAACTATTGGCTGGAAGTGCTTAACCGGAAGTCCCCCACAAAAAAACCTAAACAGACCCCGCCCATATTTCAGTTGAAAATTAGGTGAATAGGAGCAGAATGCTGTTATGTGTGTGTGTGTGTGTGTGTGTGTGTGAGTATGTGTGTGTGTGTGTGTGTGTGTGTGTGTGTGTGTGTGTGTGTGTGTGTGTGTGTGTGTGTGTGTGTGTGTGTGTGTGTGTGTGTGTGTGTGTGTGTGTGTGTGTGTGTGTGTGTGTGTGTGTATGTGTGTGTCCATACTATAATTGTGTACGATGGGGGTCATTACCTGGTCACTGGTTCAGGCCCCAGCGTAATGAATGGAGAAGAGAACACATAGAACGGTTCAGTTTCCATAGAAACATCTCTCAAAAGCTAATAGAAACATAATCTAAAGTAAACATGTGTTTGAAGATACATACAAAAAGACCCAAAATCAAAGATTATTGTACAAAAAATGATGATGTTAAAAAAATCAAAATTTAATACAATATTAGTTGTTGCTGCTGCTGTCATAATTAACTGGGTCATCACATACCACCCTGCATCCCACTGCTGGCTAACTTCTGAAGCTAAGCAGTGTTGGTCCTGGTCAGTCCCTGGATGGGAGACCAGATACTGCTGGAAGTGGTGTTGGAGGGCCAGTAGGAGGCACTCTATTCTCT